>NC_060142.1:432790308-433093790 GCF_021461385.2 Schistocerca piceifrons
CTCAGATACTCACTCTTGTCTGGCCTACCGCAAGCACCGTCGCATCTGAAGTCCAGAAAAAGTTTTGTAATGGTCTATGTCCACAACGATACACCGGTTCCCGTGAGATCACCGAAGTTAAGCACTGTCGGGTGTGGTCGGCACTTGGATGGGTGACCATCCACGCCGCCATGCGCTGTTGTCATTTTTGGGGGTGCAATCAGCCTCGTGATGCCAATTGAGGAGCTACTCGACCGAATACTGGCGGCTTCGGTCAAGAATACCATCTTACGACCGGGGAAGTGGTATGCTGACCCTACACCCCTCCTAACTGCATCATCCACCGAGGATGACACGGCGGTCGGATGGTCCTGGTAGGCCACTCGTAGCCTCAAGACGGAGTGCTAAGTCCACAAAATCAAAACACCGGAACGGTTAGACACGTGGAGAAAGCGAACACCTGTGGGCTGGAGAAAACCTAAGGGTCCGCAGCTCGTGGTCATGCGGTAGCGTTCTCGCTTCCCATGCTCAGGTTCCCGGGTTCGATTCCCGGCGGGGTCAGGGATTTTCTCTGCCTCGTGATGACTGGGTGTTGTGTGATGTCCTTAGGCTAGTTAGGTTTAAGCAGTTCTAAGTTCTAGGGGACTGATGACCATAGATGTTAAGTCCCATAGTGCTCAGAGCCATTTGAACCATTTGAAAACCTAAGGAAGAACTAACTCCTGGTCACAGTGATAACTTATGTGTATGGAAGTCCCTAAACAGAGCGCAGTGTAATATGTGAATCTTGAAAAGTGGGGATAAGCTAGTGGACCCCCAACCTGTGAGTGTGGGGAAGAGTAGACAATGTCCCACATGCACCACTGTCGTCTGTTCCCGTCACTATGCACAGAAGAAGGTCTGTTGCTGACCAACTCTAATGCCTTGGACGTTGCCGAGTTGTGATTGAAAGTGATTTAACTGCTATGCCCATGTTTAAATGTTTTAGTGTCTATGGTCCGTGCACACATGCTTATAACTGTTAAGCTTTTTATTACCTTCCTTTTAAGTGATGACTCTGACACGAATAAAAAATGTTTACATGCACACACTATTCATCCACGCTATTTTTCTGGGACCACAAAGTTCTTCAACAATATGGTCTTCATAAATCTCTCGTTTATTGGGGTTAATACTGCAATATGGTACTCAATGGGCTAGTCTATGGCATATACTGTTGTCACTTAGTGCATTGGCTACATCGCATACGATTACTTCAACTTGTTATTGTTTTTCCTATATTTTCATTCACAGTGTGTTCCCCAACGTAACGTAAGAAACAGATTTATGTCCTGTTTATTCTGACCTTACCATTTGGGGCTGTATCCAACACTGTCACCTACAGAAACGCCTCTTTTGACATCAAATTATGATCTCTGATATCTACTTCCCTTTTCAGTTGCTTGACAAACTTGTTTTTAATATACAAGTTAATTCATTATCTTTTGTTAACTTCGCTGTGTCTATACGGTTTGAAAATTGCGAAACTTGGCTAATTGTAATATAGGGTACTACTAGATGGTGGGAAAGTTGAGATGATGGAAGAATGTGAAACGACCACTATTCATTAAGTAATGACGATACAGCTAGATAGAGACCAGAGGCATTTCACAGCTCATGTAGATTGTTGCTTGTGCTCGAACTGCAAACGTCTTCTTTTAAAATGGATTGTCAACCTGCCTCTTCCACTGCGCAAGGCGTGATTGCCACCAGTGCAGCAGGTATATAATATTATTCCTATGTGCTACATTTTTTATAGTGGGCAGCACACCAACAGTAGTAATATGCTGAACTGATAATGTTTCTCCCTGCAGCCAAACAGACAAGTCTGTAGTGGTCTGTCCTCTTCCACAGCCCAGACTAAGTGCTCTAGTCGACAATTCCACCTCCAGGCGGTGCTCGAAATTGCGATATCTTGGGCGAAAAATTAGCGGGAACAATTGGTAATTTGATCATGTCGTCTGGGATATAAAGTAAGCGCAACAACTCACCAGTCTCGGTCAATCAGTGGAAGGACCATCACGTGTCAACGTCGACAGTACCAGCAGCACCAGCAACAGCAGCAGTCGAGATCGTCCAGCACCTCCCAGAAGAACAGCAAGAAGGGGAAGAGTAAGTACTTATTAGATGTCTTTCTTTAGATGTGCTACTGCTAGTGTACGTAGCGCGGTCCACTTCTTTATTGTTGCTATTAATATTATTAATGCATGTAACAGTTTATCTTCTTCTTTGTTCAACAGCTGAGGTGACCTCCGGTGTGTCCAGGCCGACAGCAGCCACCACCATTTCGTTGGACCTGCAGCGAGCTCTGGTATGTCATGTCTGGCAGCGGCAGCAACACCGTAGGATCCTACAGCACACTTCACCAGCATCTTGTAGTAGGAGAACGAGCTACTATTATTATCCATCCCACTCGTCGAGCTGGGGACACCCAGCCACTACCCCGACTCTCAGAAGAATTGTGCTGGTGGTCCTACGCCACACAGTGCAGTTCCGTACTGATTTCCAACATATGCACCGCCCCGCGATAATCCGGTATTACTGCAAGGGCAGAGTGTTCACGTGGTGGATGAGAAACTACCGACTCCTCCCAGTGCTCTACTGTCTCTCACTTCAACTTACAATTAACAGCTAGCACTTCACTGCGTCGGTGGACAGTGACTGGCATACTCTGTGAAAGATTGGAAATGCACAGCGAATTGGTAAAGTGCTGTTTAGTGAGTTAGAATGGGCTGAACTGTGTCGTGCAGAGCCATACATCAACCAACAGATGATCTCCGAATATTGTACATCACGTTCACCCCTGGACATTTACTGCACCGGCCTGATGCTAAGTATAACGTCATTGTCCTATGGTGCGGCACACATGGTGAGATTTGGAGTTCGATCGGTTTATATGTAACACTCCACTCCACTATTATGAACTTGTTTGGGTTGTGGATGGCGCTATCTGTTGTGTTGAAAAGACTGAACAGAAGGCTGCCTTGTGTTGAAACTGTTTACAAAGATATTGGGAACTATATCTGTATGTATAGTGTGTATACAAATGATTCAGAACATCGCATCAATCTGATGTCAAAAGACTGAGCTAAAGGAATATCGATCAGTCTGAGAGAAATACATGCTGAATTCTGTTCGTAGTAGAACGCTTTATTTGCTAAATTCTATACAGGTGTGAAAATAATGAAAGAACCAGTGGATTTTTTTGATGTACTTCACCCAGTGTATGCCTGTTGAATAAAAATATGTACATCACCGCAAACTGTGTTTTATTTTGTTGATATCTCTCACAATAATTTTTCTGCAATCAGTATTTTTGATGTAAAGTCTAGAATATCACAGAAGCACGAAGCTGTTTGAACCACCTCATTAACAGTCAGTGCCTTCAGTCACTGCTAAACTGAATGAGACATCAACTTTTATGTAGGTTTATACACCCTGTGAGAATTGAAGCTAAGTTAGTGATTATATAAAGAGCCCATTGCACACCAAAACCTGGTGTCATCAGTATAGTGGCAGGGTCGGCGGAGCATGCTCAACATAAAGACTTTTTTGTCAGTAACTGGTCCTGTGATGGTGCTTAAGAAGACCATATTAAGAACAAAAATGGGATGCTAACAAAATTGGGATGCTTCAACCCAATTATATATGGGTGATAACTGTACATTCACCAAATTGTGGCAAGACAAATGTTCTTGAGTCATTGCTAACACAAGCAAATGGAGTTTACTTTGAGCATGTATGCGTATTTACAAAAACGCAGTTTCAGCCACTGTACCAGCTGATGCCAAACATACTGCAAGCTGTCGAAGGTGTAGTATACACGATTTTGTCAAAGTAGTGAAATCCCCCCACAAAAATTTAAAGCAAAACACTGCGTTCATGTTTGATGATGTCGCTGTGAAAAATCAGGGTCAAATACTGTGATATTTCTGTTTTCTTCGTCATATGTGTGTTGACACTACGGATCGGAGCGTGGAACGTCAGATCCCTTAATCGGGCAGGTAGATTAGAAAATTTAAAAAGGGAAATGGATAGGTTAAAGTTAGAAATAGTGGGAATTAGTGAGGTTCGGTGGCAGGAGGAACAAGACTTTTGGTCAGGTGATTACAGGGTTATAAATACAAAATCAAATAGGGGTAGGTTTAATAATGAATAAAAAAATAGGAATGCGGGTAAGCTACTACAAACAGCATAGTGAACGCATTATTGTGGCCAAGATAGACACAAAGCCCATGCCTACTACAGTAGTACTAGTTTATATGCCAACTAGCTCTGTGGATGATGAAGAAATTGATGAAATGTATGACGAGATAAAAGAAATTATTCAGGAAGTGAAGGGAGACGAAAATTTAATAGTCATGGGTGACTGGAATTCGTCAGTAGGAAAAGGGAGAGAAGGAAACATAGTAGGTGAATATGGATTGGGGGGAAGAAATGAAAGGGAAGCCGCCTTGTAGAATTTTGCACAGAGCATAACTTAATCACAGCTAACACTTGGTTCAAGAATCATAGAAGATGGTTATATACCTGGAAGAATCCTGGAGATACTAAAAGGTATCAGATAGATTATATAATGGTAAGACAGAGATTTAGGAACCAGGTTTTAAATTGTAAGACATTTCCAGGGGCAGATGTGGATTCTGACCACAATCTATTGGTTATGAACTGCAGATTGAAACTGAAGAAACTGCAAAAAGGTGGGAATTTAAGAGGTGGGACCAGGATAAACCAGAGGTTGTAGAGAGTTTGAGGGAGAGCATAAGGGAACAATTGACAGGAATGGGAAAAAGAAATACAGCAGAAGAAGAATGGGTAGCTCTGAGGGATGAAGTAGTGAAGGCAGCAGACGATCAAGTAGGTAAAAAGACGAGGGCTAATAGAAATCCTTGGGTAACAGAAGAAATATTGAATTTAATTGATGAAAAGAGAAAATATAAAAATGCAGTAAATGAAGCAGGCCAAAAGGAACACAAACATCTCAAAAATGCGATCGACAGGAAGTGCAAAATGGCTAAGCAGGGCTGGCTAGAGGACAAATGTAAGGATGTAGAGGCTTGTCTCACTAGGGGTAAGATAGATACTGCCTACAGGAAAATTAAAGAAACCGTTGGAGAGAAGAGAACCACTTGTACAAATATCAAGAGCTCAGATGGCAACCCAGTTCTAAGCAAAGAAGGGAAGGCAGAAAGGTGGAAGGAGTATATAGAGGGTTTATACAAAGGCGATGTACTTGAGGACAATATTATGGAAATGGAAGAGGATGTAGATGAAGATGAAATGGGAGATAAGATACTGCGTGAAGAGTTTGACAGAGCACTGAAAGACCAGAGTCGAAACAAGGCCCCGGGAGTAGACAACATTCCATTAGAACTACTGATGGCCTTGGGAGAGCCAGTCATGACAAAACTCTACCATCTGGCGAGCAAGATGTATGAGACAGGCGAAATACCCTCAGACTTCAAGAAGAATATAATAATTCCAATCCCAAAGAAAGCAGGTGTTGACAGATGTGAAAATTACCGATCCATCAGTTTAATAAGTCACAGCTGCAAAATACTAACGCGAATTCTTTACAGACGAATGGAAAGACTGGTAGAAGCGGACCTCGGGGAAGATCAGTTTGGATTCCGTAGAAATGTTGGAACACGTGAGGCAATACTAACCTTACGACTTATCTTAGAAGAAAGATTAAGGCAAACCTACGTATCCGGCATTTGTAGACTTAGAGAAAGCTTTTGACAACGTTGACTGGAATACTCTCTTTCAAATTCTGAAGGTGGCAGGGGTCAAATACAGGGAGCGAAAGGCTATTTACAATTTGTACAGAAACCAGAGGGCAGTTATAAGAGTCGAGGGTCATGAAAGGGAAGCAGTGGTTGGGAAAGGAATGAGACAGGGTTGTAGCCTCTCCCCGATGTTATTCAATCTGTATATTGAGCAAGCAGTAAAGGAAACAAAAGAAAAATTCGGAGTAGGTATTAAAATTCATGGAGAAGAAGTAAAAACTTTGAGGTTCGCCGATGACATTGTAATTCTGTCAGAGACAGCAAAGGACTTGGAAGAGCAGTTGAACGGAATGAACAGTGTCTTGAAAGGAGGATATAAGATGAACATCAACAAAAGCAAAACAAGGATAATGGAATGTAGTCAAATTAAATCGGGTGATGCTGAGGGAATTAGATTAGGAAATGAGACACTTAAAGTAGTAAAGGAGTTTTGCTATTTAGGGAGGAAAATAACTGATGATGGTCGAAGTAGAGAGGATATAAAATGTAGACTGGCAATGGCAAGGAAATCGTTTCTGAAGATGTGAAATTTGTTAACATCGAGTATAGATTTAAGTGTCAGGAAGTCGTTTCTGAAAGTATTTGTATGGACTGTAGCGATGTATGGAAGTGAAACATGGACGATAACTAGTTTGGCCAAGAAAAGAATAGAAGCTTTCGAAATGTGGTGCTACAGAAGAATGCTGAAGATAAGGTGGGTAGATCATGTAACTAATGAGGAGGTATTGAATAGGATTGGTGAGAAGAGAAGTTTGTGGCACAACTTGACTAGAAGAAGGGATCGATTGGTAGGAGATGTTTTGAGGCATCAAGGGATCACAAATTTAGCATTGGAGGGCAGCGTGGAGGGTAAAAATCGTAGAGGGAGACCAAGTGACGAATACACTAAGCAGATTCAGAAGGATGTAGGTTGCAGTAGGTACTGGGAGATGAAGAAGCTTGCACAGGATAGAGTAGCATGGAGAGCTGCATCAAACCAGTCTCAGGACTGAAGACCACAACAACAACAACATATTCCAGAATCTTGAAATAGTTGGTGAGGGCTAGTGCACACCTTATTATAGACTTCAAACAAGATAATTTGAATTTACAGCACATTTACCAAGCTTTTCTAGGATATGACATGTCAGTCAATAAACTTGTGAATATGTGCGGAGATTGCTGGAATAACACACAGTACAGGTTCCTTGCTATTGAGAAAACAATAAAACTGAATCATGGTAGGTACAGATGCAACTTCCAAGAGTTTCGATGTACATAGCTAATAAAGAGGTGGGTCTGTTTGTATACTTTGTACCAAGGATAAGTTTGTACGCATCCTGTGCACTCCACGTGAGAGGATGGGTATACACAGGCAAGGAATTCGTGTATACATTGTAGGAAAATTTCAGTCCATAGAACCTAAAGTTAAAGATCTAGAGATGTATGTCTAGATCCTTCTAAGACTGATCAGCGAATTAGTTGGTAGGGTTTCCCAGCATGAATAGAATGTAACTGACTTAACTGTAAAGGCTGATAGAACAGAACAGAATGTGTATTAAGTATATAAGAAGATGTTAACTACGCATGCGGTCATCGAGGTATGTAAACCTGTTCAAAAGAAGTTGTGACTGCTAATGTTGGGACATTTTGGTCAAAAGCACACACTCAGGGAAACCAGTACTGAATCCCATGATGATTTTCAGCGAAATTACACAATGACGATGGCACTGCTGATTTCTTTAAATGTCACAGCGACGCTATGATAGATAAAAGATTCAGTGTCAGTGGTGAAAAATAATACATGTTCGGCATACAGCTTAAAAGCTTAAAAGAAAAACAATACAGATAGGTGATGGGGAATTTCAAAGAACAACTGTTCTAATGAATGCTGACTTGGATGAGGTTGTTTTAATAGTATTTAGCTTAGAGATAGAGGTATAATAGAACAAGTAGGGAGACAGTAGTCTTAGAAACGCGAAAAGCACCACGCGAAATGTAGCCTTGTAGGCATTTTATGAGCAAAGGTTCGGACGACATATGGCAGGCTGATCTTGTGGATATGAGGGAATATTCACATGACAATAACTGATTCAAATACATTTTAATTGCTATTGATAGATACTCCAAATTTGCCTGGGCATTACCTGTTAAAACAATAATGGGGAGAAATTTTGCAGACATGTTTGAGTATTTACTACAGACAGGGAGGAATCGATGCATGGACAACGTCCCAACCATTCATGATGGAGAGTTTTACGATAAGTATTTCAAGACAGTGATGCAGCAGTATGGAATTTATCACTACTCAGCGTTCATCCACTTAAAGGCGAGTATCGTGGAATGTCTGAACGGAACAATAAGAGTTTAACGATGGAGGCATTTTAATCTTCGTGACTCAAACAAATGGATGGATATCCTTCCAGAAGTAATTTCACAGTATAATCAAACTAAACATAGCGCAATAAAAATGAGACCAATCGATTTTTATTATAATTGACTCACGGATAATATATATTACCGTATTAAAATGTAGGGTCCACCTAAATAGAGATTTAATGTGGGTGATTTGTTGCATATCTCGAAACACAAGACAGCATTTGAGAAGTCATACCTCCCAAACTGGTCAAGTGAGACATTCACAGTTCCAGAGTGTAGAGAGAAAATCACAGAACTTACATCTGAAGGGACAGCAGTAGCACTGATATTTCACGACGCATTTTCACTGAGGAATTGCAGAAGAACTCAGAACCACATGCGTTTCTCATGGAGTATATCATAAGACGTCGAAGGAATAGGATAGTGGTTACGACTTGGTTTTCCTACAACACAAAACAGCAGCGTTGAAGCTGAAGATTTGCTATGTAAGGGGTGTACAGAGGACAGCCAGCACTGTATCATAGCATGCAGGATAGGAATCACATTGTAGGAGGTGGTGGTAGTATGCTCGACAACCTTCCAGGCAAACTACATATTTTGGGGTATAATTACTGTGGACCTGGCACAAGGCTTCATACACTCTTGACTCGTAATGATAAGAGGATTACCCCACTTCACGAGGAGTGTCAGGGACACGACAATGCACACACAAAACGTAATGATTTCCAGAATATGACGCTGCAGATCGAATTTTAGCAAATAAAGCTAAGACTATAAGTGTGAGAAAGGATATTGGTATAGGGAAACGCAATGCAGCATTTCTACACTCCTGGAAATGGAGAAAAGAACACATTGACACCAGTGTGTCAGACCCACCATACTTGCTCCGGACACTGCGAGAGGGCTGTACAAGCAATGATCACACGCACGGCACAGCGGACACACCAGGAACCGCGGTGTTGGCCGTCGAATGGCTCTAGCTGCGCAGCATTTGTGCACCGCCGCCGTCAGTGTCAGCCAGTTTGCCGTGGCATACGGAGCTCCATCGCAGTCTTTAACACTGGTAGCATGCCGCGACAGCGTGGACGTGAACCGTATGTGCAGTTGACGGACTTTGAGCGAGGACGTATAGTGGGCATGCGGGAGGCCGGGTGGACGTACTGCCGAATTGCTCAACACGTGGGGCGTGAGGTCTCCACAGTACATCGATGTTGTCGCCCGTGGTCGGCGGAAGGTGCACGTGCCTGTCGACCTGGGACCGGACCGCAGCGACGCACGGATGCACGCCAAGACCGTAGGATCCTACGAAGTGCCGTAGGGGATCGCACCGCCACTTCCCAGCAAATTAGGGACACTGTTGCTCCTGGGGTATCGGCGAGGACCATTCACAACCGTCTCCATGAAGCTGGCCTACGGTCCCGCACACCGTTAGGACGTCTTCCGCTCACGCCCCAACATCGTGCAGCCCGCCTCCAGTGGTGTCGCGACAGGCGTGAATGGAGGGACGAATGGAGATGTGTCGTCTTCAGCGATGAGAGTCGCTTCTGCCTTGGTGCCAATGATGGTCGTATGCGTGTTTGGCGCCGTGCAGGTGAGCGCCACAATCAGGACTGCATACGACCGAGGCACACAGGGCCAACACCCGGCATCATGGTGTGGGAAGCGATCTCCTACACTGGCCGTACACCACTGGTGATCGTCGAGGGGACACTGAATAGTGCACCGTACATCCAATCCGTCATCGAACCCATCGTTCTACCATTCCTAGACCGGCAAGGGAACTTGCTGTTCCAACAGGACAATGCACGTCCGCATGTATCCCGTGCCACCCAACGTGCTCTAGAAGGTGTAAGTCAACTATCCTGGCCAGCAAGATCTCCGGATCTGTCCCCCATTGAGCATGTTTGGGACTGGATGAAGCGTCGTCTCACGCGGTCTGCACGTCCAGCACGAACGCTGGTCCAACTGAGGCGCCAGGTGGAAATGGCATGGCAAGCCGTTCCACAGGACTACATCCAGCATCTCTACGATCGTCTCCATGGGAGAATAGCAGCCTGCATTGCTGCGAAAGGTGGATATACACTGTACTAGTGCCGACATTGTGCATGCTCTGTTGGCTGTGTCTATGTGCCTGTGGTTCTGTCAGTGTGATCATGTGATGTGTCTGACCCCAGGAATGTGTCAATAAAGTTTCCCCTTCCTGGGACAATGAATTCACGGTGTTCTTATTTCAATTTCCAGGAGTGTATTTGGTAAAACCACACATGTCAAAATTAGTTTAGGCTTCAGTGTGAAATTCAAGCAAGTTATGAACACCGCACATAATGCACAGATGAAGAAGAAGAAACTGGGCAGGTGCATTTAAAAAACTGTATCCTGACAGACATGTATACAACTAAAAGCGCCCTGAAGCATAAACCACTGGTTAAGGCACCAAGTATTCTGCAGATACCCAAGACATCAGGTGGAATTAACCCCTCCTTCACTCTTGCCCTCATAGGTCTCTCAGTGCGACTATTGCCGGAACAGTCAAGGACGGACTGAACTTGCAGGAGGCAATGAGACATAATCACTTGATGGAAGTAGCAGCCATCAGAAAAGGACTAACCTGAAACCATACAAGAATGGATTAGGTCTCTTCATAAATAAAAACAAAAGTTAGCTATTCAACCAGATCGAATGGTTACAACTACAGATCTGTTCAAGGTTACTAGGAAGAAAATCAGCATTCCACTCTTCAGGTATGTGTATATGGGACACGTTGCTGAAGACTCTGGAAATCCAAACATTGTGGAATTGTGAATTTAGATGTTGCTGGATAACCTGGAACCCATTGGGTGGCATATGGCAAGAAAAATACAAAAAAAACATTTACTATTTCGATTCATTTAGAGATTTTCAGCCACCAGAAGAGTTACAACGATACTTCACTGACAGAAGACGTATGGTATACAATTTTCATCGCTAGCAGGACCGTAATACTAACCTGCTTGGGCGTCTGTGCATCATGTTTCTCCTAAAATTTATGAAGAAGCGTAAGTAAGGAGGTACATTAAGCATCCACCAGTCAGCTGAGGTTCAGATGCAATGCTGTATACTCTGACTTTAAATGAGTGATCTTCAGTATTAAGCTCGAAGTACTTCCCACCGATTGATTTAAGCAATTTAAGCAATGATTTCACTGACTGGGCTGGAGACATACAACAGTATTCCAAATATCACAGAGGCTCACGGTAACCATCATCTAGAAAGTAACTGTAGAAAATAAAACGTGGAAATACAAACTTGTGCTTACAATATTGTCTATTTACGTTGATGTTTTAAAACGGTTTGGAAAAGGGACTGTCCTACAAACACATATCAACACACTTAAATCTGAAACGGACGTCGAATATAGTGACGGAATTTAACAAGAAAGGTCCAGTACGATGGTTACAGGGTTTCTCAGAAGGACAGGTTTTGACGAATGGTCATAACAAAATTTACAGATCTGACCATCAGTGGATATACTTCCTGTCAGTAATCTGCTTTTCGAATGTAACATGGCAACAAATTTCTATCTCAACAATAGATCGATTTATACAATTTATGGATTCTTCTTATCGGCTGGAACAGGGTATGCGATCGTTGAGACCACTACCAACGCCTTTTACCTGCCAATTACAGATCAGACGTTGAACTAGCTGTAGTTGCGTATTATGGACCAAGGTGATCAACTTGTCAACCTCCATGGAGAGGAATTCATTGTAGACTGTGTCTAAAATGGAACCAGCTGTACGTCGAACGTGCAGAGACCTGTCAGTGATGGTGACATTGCTGGAGCGGAAGTGGTGATGGCTTTCAATCAGCTGGGACCTGTCAAAGGCAGAAGCGACGACGATGACCTTTAACTTGCTGGACTGGAAGCAGTGATGCCCTTCAACCAGCTGGGACTCGCAGCAGCTACGTATTGTTAGCGAAAACAGGATAGGCGTAAGGTTTAAAACCACCGCACAGAAGCCATATCACGACACTTCACAACAGCAAGGTGATAACACGTGTGAACTACGAGTTTCTTGAACCAGTAGGCCTGAAACGTCACAATGATGTCGTTTGATGTTTTGCGTTGGTAGAACACGATGAGTATTGCATCAGGAATACATCCCACATAAACATTATGCTTCAACAACATGTAAGATAATAGACGAAGTTAGAATTGTCATCTAACACCAAGGCGCTTTAACCCTCTGAAGCAAGAGTTTTATAAATCTTGATGGATCATTTACGAAAATAGATGGTACCGTTACAGTAGCATCGAACCTTACACGTAATGCTTTAGCATTTCTGTTTCATTAGATGTGATAAGAACTTAATGGGGTAGAGATCGACTGTAAACACAATGTAGGTGTAGCGCCAACTCTTAAAACGTTTGTCTCTGCTTCTTGCTCAGAATTGAAGATTTAGAAAATCCTGGATTGATAGACAAACCAATGCACAGAACAATGGAAAATACAAAAGATTTGCTGCAGGTATACTTTTAAAACTGCTTATGGGATACTTTGAAGACTCAGGGTGAATTGTTATGAATTCTAAACAGGAACTCATTGTGGTATAGAGTGCAGCAGATAACAACGCATACATTCATGGAGCTCAAGAGGAGAATGAGATCACCATTGATAAAATAATGTGGAAAATGCCACACATCATGGTACTGCATGAGCAGCGTTTGAAGCTTTTAAAAATTCTGAATGCCAATGTGTTTCTAACATTAAAATTCAATTCACTGAAATTTTCGAGTACCAATGCTACTGACTTCAAGCACACAGTCATGGGGTATTAGAACCTCTATTGAATTGCAGACTCTCAGAATCATCAGCCCAAAAGAGGAGGATACATAGGAAATGATTCCAGCGGATTTGACAGTTGTCAGTTAACTGATGCCAGTCTCCCTAAACTCCTGAATGCCGGTGTGTTTCTAACACTAAATTTCCATTCATGGGTGTTTTCGTGTACCCAGTGCTACTGACTCCAAGCAGACAGTCGTGGACTATTAGAACCTCTAATCAGTTGCAGATTCCCAGATTCATCATATTTCCATTTCAGCCCAAAAGAAGAGGGGTATATAGCAAATGATTCCAGCAGATTTGACAATTGTCAATAGAATGATGCCAGAGTGTATCTAAACTCAGAAATATACGCATATGATAATTCACAAAAGTATAGTGGAAAGGAAATATATACAGTCTAGCATTTGACATGTATGTGAAGTTTGTGCTTCTTACTATGAAGCGGAAGGATATCTACAAGGCTGACAAAAATCCAAAGATCTGGCGCCAATCACAATAACAGATTGCTCAAAACAGAGAGAGAAAATTAAATCTTGACCTATTGACGTATAATTTGAATCTGAATTTTCAGCAAATTGCACAGAATGCACTGCAGTGTACGCTCTAGTTCTGCGTGATGGTGTGATTAACTGTTGCCTGCTCACTGGTTTTGTTCAATGATGATCAGCATTTCTATGATGATGTTTGTAGACAGTTCACGTTTAAAGATATTGCATTCACTGCATACACAGAAGGTGCTGGTATAATAGAGACATTACCAGCAAAAATTGCATTGCCTGGGTCTTTCAGGGATGTGATGTGTGCTAAAACACGCAGGAGTGCAAAGTTATTATGACATGTCTACCACAGAATTCAATGGCATAATCCTGGTATGACCTGTAAACATATGGTGATGTTGCTTCGATTATTCAACGACACAGATACCATCATCTGTGTCAAAGGTGAGGAGGAGACCACATAGATGCATCGAATCTTCGTGTTTGCAGCTATTCGAGACCAGGAATTCTACTGCTGTCTTGCCCACCATCGACTCAAGAAAAAGAACAAGAAGATGAGTGGGAATAGCGTTGTGTCTGCTTATGAAAATTACTTAGAAGCTTCATGAAAATTAAATTATTTTTTTCTTCACAATCTGAATATTTATCTTTCTTACTTAGTTTGTAAGTAACTTTACCCGGTTACCACATCTGTGGTTCTCTTCAAGTATAGGAGATATAATTTTAGACATGTTTGCTAAAGTTCACACTCATGTTTTAAAACTGATGTGATTTGTGTTTCGCACATCCTTTACACACACACACACACACACACACACACACACACACACACATACACATTTTATATATATATATATATATATATATATATATATATATATATATATATAGTGTAATTGAGATAGGTTTTCTGGAAATAACAACAAAGATGTATGGTATAGAAATTTTTCTTTTATTAAATTTAGACAGATACAGTTCGATTCTTGAAGTACAGTTTGGTTCTAATATTCAATGCAGACATACTTTGTTTATACAATAACAAAAGGAGTACTGTTTAAAATATTTACAAATTTGTCTAAAACTAAGGCAGAGATTTATTCTTACAACTAAATTCCACACTTCCAGTGGTACAAGTGACAGGATTCTTATACAGCAACAATAATAACAACAACCACAATTTTTATGGAGTATGAATTATTTATATACATCTATACTTAAAATATCAGACATGGACAGCTACCACGAAGTGAATGCAGAAATTATTCTATTTATGTGATGAGCAAGACGAGTGTATATATTTGTGATATACAATTTTTGTTGATGTACGTGGTACACATATACTTCATCAGTACATTTTTTGTTGATGAACATGGGGCACCGATATTTTTTTTTACAGGGTAAATATTTATAAGTGTACACAGTACACATTCCTCACACACATAGTGTACATAAATAAATTAATAAAGTCTAAAGCGATACACACACACACACACACACAGAGAAAATTACTTATACTATGATAAAATGGTCATACTATTCTGCACATTTACACCCAGTCTCATTCTCCCCCTCCCATTCAGTCAGAGTTCGCCATCCTCTCTGTCTTGATAAGTGAGTAGTTCAGTATGTCCTCTGTATCTAATACTAGTTTGCTGCACCATATTTGGTGGCTGTGGTGGAGCATCACTAGCACTTCTGCATGGGCACTGCAAATACTCTATGATCGAGAGCCCTCTCAATGCCGCACAAACTCATCCCGTTAGCCCACCTCCAGGTGGCACCTTCCATTGTGCAATATGCATACATTTTAGCTCACAGTCGTACAAACTCCGCAGTCGGTGAATTATTCACCTCACCTTTCATTAGGCTGATAACATTTTTGTTCTGTGGAACAATATCATAAGGATTATTGGCCTTGAATGAAGATATGTCAAATTCTTTGGCATAGCATCCTATAACTTTGTATAGACTGCAGCCGTTCACCCAATAGATGAAGCTATCTCTATCCATATAAAGTAACTTCAGTTCTGCAAAATGAGTTTTCAGATACTCATATTGGAATCGCTATGTATGGAGTTTGAATAGGTCTAGTATGGATGTCCCCATAGACAAAGGTTTCATGAACTCTACTGCAAACTTAGCCATCTCCACAACAACGAAGTTCTCACTGAGTATTGTGACCTGTTTAAATTTTGGTCTGCCAACACATTTTCTTACACCCCATTTCATTCAGTTATAGTCAAAATTTAACGATTTTGTCTCAAATTTCTCATTGGTCTGCCAAAAATTGAATTATTCATTAATTTCAAAACCTTTCACAATGTCACGTGTCATGGAAGATCTCTGTTTCCTATTCAAATCAATACACTCTTTCTAGCAGGAAATATTGCTTTGAAAGAGATAATCTGTTTGATTCTAACCAGCCTCATCCCCTATCTGAGAAACTGCTGGAAATTATGATATTGAATAATGTATCTCCACTTCTTCCTCAATGTTGTCACCTGTTCTCAGGTGTAACTAGTTGTTTCGGTATAAGCTGCTAACCAGTGGGCACCTCACGCAAACAAATAGGATATGTGAGTTATGCCTCCAACGCATACTACATCTGATTCAGATGCCATTCCATCGATTTTTCCACCCAGTGCTTTGCGTCCTTCTTTGCATGCACATCAAATCTCGCTATTTGGAAGTGATTGTTCCATGGCGTGTCTGTGTAGGTTACTGACATCGAAGTACATGATGTAACTTGAATCAAGTGATGCACTGAAACTCTCACCCTCACAAGAGCTATTTGCCTGTGCCTATCGACACATTTCACGAAGTCTCCCACGGATCTCTCTCTCAAAGAAAAGAAGCATGTCAGCATTGGTCAGTAGTTCGATGCTGCACTTCGTTTTATTGAGCATAGCATCACCAGACAATCCAGATGTTGTATAATAAATGCAGGATCCAAAGAATATGTGGTCATGTATACACTCTGGAGGTTCTCGAAAACATCCATGAGCAGGTACACAACTGTGTCTTTGTAAAGCTGTGTGTACTTTCCTAAAGTGCAGATGCTAAATTCCCACCAGACGTTCACAGCATGCTCATACTCTACATCTGTTATGGCATTGTCTATAAGATTGCAGGAAAATGCAGTTATGTTGGGTAGTCTGATTACATTGTGTTTCGCTGTACCACCCAAGAGCTTGTATGGAAAAACGCTTTTTCCAATCCCAAGTTGGATCTTTTCCTTGTTGGGAAATGCAAATCGAGTGATGTACATACTCTTCTGAGGCAGAGATTCAACAAGTTTCCGGACTGCTGCCTGCATAAAACATAGCGAGTCAAGGAAGCGAGGTGTAATTCATGGCGTTATTCGTGTAGAGAATGAGATATATTTCTCAACACTTTCAGGCAGGACAATGACGTGATAATTCTCCACACTGATATCAGCCACAGACTGAACAAGAAAATGAGCATCACATCTGCTTCAATTATGAATGAGGAAGGGTATGTGTCATGTAACTGCTATTTCAAGTTGCACAGTTGTGAGCTGCATCATGGGACTTCCCCATATGAGGATAGTGGTGCCTATGAGGAGTTTCTGCTTTCCTATCTAGAGGCAATCAACAAATATGGCACTGTACAAATCTTTACTTCTCTTTTATTTGGTTGTAGGAATGTTGACACTGTAAAGCTTAGCGACCTCTCAGGAATGTTTTTCAACCTCAGTGAGAAGCCAAACCACGGGATTACCCTGACATTAGATATGTGTAAGTTAAGACTCGAATGATAGGACGATACAGTTTAGTATGCTACCACATGTGGTATGTGTTTTTCTGAATAGGTAGTATGTGGGACTGAAGGGTCACCTTCACAGTGGGTCACAGGAATGAGTAGACATTCAGAGTCGGAATACACCACAAAGGGGCGTCGCTCCTGATGGAGAGCATTCTTAAACCTTACGAATTTATTGTCGTCAGTGGGCTTAATGACGTTACCAGGTGTTTGGAAAGGCAATCTACTCTATGTTTCATTAAGGGGACCACACTGTGGTTCGCGTCGAAAAAAATATAGTTTCGGTTTTCTTCATATTTCGATAAATTAAGGTTTTATTTAAGTACGCTGAAAAGGATTTTGCTGAAAAAAAATTTTTTTCGAGCATTTCAAGAGCATTTTACTACCACGTGTGTTTATGTGTCACACCCACTTTTCTGTCACACACTTTTCTGCATATATTTTAGATCTTTATATCCCTTACATTGCTCGCTAGGGATTTTTTTTTGCTCCCGAGTGTGTTGGCTATCCTTGAAATGCAAAAGTTTGTATTCTTTCGTTTCTGCTGTTTGGAAACAACATTCTTTCAAACAAGCGATTAGTTTTGTTCAAGTGTGATTGCGAGTAGTTGTTACACTTACGTTTGTAGTGCTTGTTTACGTGTGTTTTGTTGCGTTTATTGAAGATGACGAAAAGTAAAGGCATTTTCAAGAAACTACAATTTAGAGGAAACCAGTTTAGAAAGCTTTCTGTACAAGAGGTTATGTCGCCTGGCAACGATGTTTCTAATTTTAATCCTCCAACAAGTGCATCATCAAAGAAGCTCTCACCATTACAAGTGAGTTACAACGAATTTACTGTAAGTGACAAGGGGTGCAGTAACATTATTATAAATTTGAGAATGTTATGAGATGTAATTTCTAAATTTGTACGATGTAGACAATGTAGTGAGTCACAGAGTGTGAAAATTTGTGAGAGTGCCAGTGGGAGAAAAGGCATAGCAATTGCTTTGGATTTAATTTGCACTAAATGCTCAGCTGTGATATCATTTATGAGTTCTTCGAAACCAGATGCAAGTGATCCTTATGAAATCAATAGTAGAATAGTTTACGCTTTATGATCCATTGGCAAAGGCATGGCTGCAGGGAGGAAATTTTTTTCTGTGATTAACTAACATCAACTACCAAATAAATTTGGAAAACTGACTGCAATATTAGAGAAAACTGTATGTGAGGTCAGTGACGAAAGCATGAGACTGGCTGCTAGGGAAGTAATGGAAGAAAATGATCGATGTTCGGATATTGCAGTTGCACTTGATGGAAGTTAGCAGAAAAGAGGACATACTTCTCTGAATGGAGTAGTGACTGCCACGAGTGTAGACACTGGTAAAGTGTTAGATGTGGAGATAATGTCTAAATATTGCATCTGTTGTAAAGTCAATGGACATAAATACCGCAACTGTGTTGCTAGTTTCAGAGGAACAAGTGGTGGTATGGAAGTTCATGGAGTACAAGAAATATTTCATCGCTCCATAGAAACAAGAAGCATACATTACACCAAATATTTGCACGATGGTGGCAGTAAGGCATACAACAATGTGGTGAACTCTAAGCCATATGGAGATGCATTTATTAGCAAAATAGAATGTGTAGGCCATGTTCAAAAACATTTGGGAACAAGGCTGAGAAAACTAACTGTTGATAAGAGAGGAAAAAAATTAGAAGGTGAAATATTGTTGACCGAACACGTTCAGTTAACTAAAACTGAAACAGAAAACTTGCAGGTATACTATGGGCAGGCAATTACGAGAAATAAAGAAAATCTGGAGGCAATGAAGAGAGATGTTTGGGACATATTCTTCCGTAAGTCCTCTACTGATGATAAGTCATGTCATGGATTGTTTCCATCTGGTGAAAATTCCTGGTGCAAATACGATAGGACTTAGGCAACTGGAGAATCTTATCTCACCAGCATTCTCTTCCTGCTGCTGTTATTACAGCAATTAAACCTATTTTCAGAGACTTGGCTCATCTTGACTTACTAAGGAAATGTCTCCATGAGTAGACACAGAACCCAAGTGAATGTTTCAACAGCATAATTTGGAACTGCCTTCCTAAAACTGTATTTGTAGGCATGCTTACAATGAAACTAGGAGATCATGATGGTGTTATTACATTCAATTGTGGTTATATTGGAAAGTGTTGGGTCCTGAAAAAGCTGGGAATTAATCCTGGTGAAAATATGATGGCTGGGCTGCAACATTGCGATAAAATGAGGATAGCCTATGCAGACAGATCTGCATCTAATATGGCCAAGAAAGCAAAACAAACATCCATAAAGGTGAAAAGGAAGGTGGAAGACCTGCTAGAGGCCAAAGAAGGACCATCATATGCTGCAGGACAGTTTTAATTAACTGTAAGTGCCAAATTTTAAAAGTTCTTCTTTAAAATCAATTTCTGCAAACCAAACTTTTCAGTACATATGTCCCATTATATCAGAATCTATCATAGATAAATAAATGAAATTTTCAGAGACTCTGCATAACATAAAAATTTACGTGTGGCACTACATTCATTAATATTCCCCCATTAGGAAGCCCAGAAAAAAAAAATTCTGTAGAAAAAACTTAATATTTTTTGCTAATAAATTTGTGAAAGTATTTCTTAAAAACTATAAAATGGATAAAGTACTTTTAGTACAGTTGACTCTATTAGCATCATGTAACATACAGTAAAAATATTAAGATCCTGCATCAAATAATTTTTTCAGAAATTGGTCTAATACTTGTCTAAATTAACATGGGTTAGATTGATTGGGTGAGGTCCCCTTAATAGTTTGTTTGAAGAAAAAGCATTAGGCACCTTGAGCAAATATGATTGTTACACCAGTGGTTACTCTTTCGAGGGGAAAAGACTTGGGACTGTCCCTGATCGAAACACAAATACTTCTGTCTCCAATGGAGAATAGCTGGAAGTGAACATGCATATTACACTCACTGGTCAATTTTGAGAAATGTAGGGGTCCAATGACTATATGTTTATCCTACTTGTTCTGCTCATCTGACTTGCTTTAGTCCAGATCATGAACATGAACTGACATTCCAGTATACTGCACCCCAAATTTAGGTATGTTCTGGATCTTCATGGGGAACTCGACACCAGCTAAGTTATAACACTTATGAATTTCAAGGTACCTACCGTATCGAGATGTGCGCTCTGGATTCTGTTTAATATCTCTCTTCCAAGTCAGCATGCTCATACTCTAGATCTGTTATCGCTTTTATTTTAGTCAATAATACTTGCCTTCCTATCAGCTTTATGCTTAAGAAGCTTGATATAGCTTGACCCTCCGTTTACCGTATCATGGACATATGGACTGACGACAAGGTGCAGTATTTGGCTGAGTGCTTTAGCTGACTGTCTAACTTTCTTCTCAGAAAACATCCAGTGTACCACTCAAGATGGACTAATGAAACCACTCGGTGCTTGATGTGGCCCACGATATCACGCCATTCCCGACGACGAAGCTTATGCTGGCTGCAATGAAGAGCAGGAAGATGCACGTACCCTACAGTGAAGGCGAGAAGCTGAGGGAGGAGATGGTGCATTGCCCCAGTATGAACAGCTTGGCTGCAGCTGCGGAGAAGTTTGTTGCCTGAGTCAGCTGCCGGGGGGAGGGTTAACCATGGATGCCAGAGCAGAACTAGTTTGGGTGCGGCAGTGCCAGATCAGGTACAGATGCAGCTGTTGGCACAGCTTCCCCTGCAGTGATACTGTGGGGATAGTAGTTCCTCCACAGACATGAGTACTGAAAGAATAACGGAAATAAAAGTACAATATTCCATAAGGCGCCTGCTGCTGTTACAAGGGAAGACACTGACTACATGTCAGCATAGTGAGTGTGTACATAAATCACCTATATCTTGCAAGGTCAATGACATATCTCTGAGGTCACTGGAAATCATCTCTGGCATTTCCTCACAGTGATGCATGATCGTCTCCTCCACCCATTGTGACATCTCATCTTTCTCGTTCGAACCACCATGAAACTTTTGATCTTGCTTCCCTACACTGCCTCCAACATATATGTCTAATAAAAAATCATGTACGAAAAAACTACGAAGAAATAATTTTTTTTAATATACACTTACAAAATAGCTGTCATGTTGATCACCTCACAACCTCTCTCTCTCTCACTGCTCCTGATCCTTGAAATCAACTACAACAACAAAAAATATGCCTCAGATTCGTTGGCCATGATATGTTAACACATTGCATATACAAAGCATTACGATGAAATTTCAGAATGAATTTTTCTTTTGATCGAAAAGAGTATGTCTCAGAGTTATATACCACCAAATAACATCATATTATGTGTACACAGTACTATTTGAAGAGAAATTTATATACTTACGATGCGGTTGCCGTTGCTGCTGCCTCTCAGCTACCAGCTGATAGATGATTGGGTACATATATGCTGAAACAATAGGGCAACATGTATTCAATACTACGAAATTCTTGGTGAAACAGTTTTGAAAAGGAGGAAAATTTACAGTTATCGATTTAAATATGTACTTACCTGCTAATTCCCACTCATCTGATTACCCAGGGCGTTTGCCACTGGCGCCGCTGCTGCTGCTGTTGGTTGAACGCTTCGTCTTGCAGTAACTAACTAATAAAGATCGATCATTAGTGCACAAGTGGGTAGACAAGTGACCTGACAACTCTGGATGATGGAGATTGAAGACGACTGCCAATTAGGTAGGGTTTATATAATCTCAAGGTCCTCCCCCTATTTCGGTGGCAGCCAATAGGAGTGCAGCAACTCGGACCAGCAAGTTGGAGTAAGTCCATTAGTCTACCTATCCCAACATGTTAGGCCAAGAGCCTTTGTCCTGCCGACGTGTTACCATTGTCTTTGACAGGCAGAGACCTGCTGATTTTTGCTAGATTGTCTCCTTCTTAGAGCTAGCAAGAGATGCTGCTATGTTCCAAGCATCATTACAAGTTACCACAGAGGAAGTAACTGCCTACTTCTTCTCCTGGGGCGGTCCAGACTCCTATGTGAGGGAGGAAACATAACCTTCAAGGAAGGGAATGTTATCGCCTTTGACACTGAAATATATTGTTACATTCGGACAAAGGTATGGGTCTCAGTTTTCCCAGTAAACTTGAAAATATTTATGGGAACGCCGCTAGTGAGTCAGGTACTGTTAAGGCAGTGCAGTCGTTCTGGGAAATACGCTTGTTTCTAACACGGAGAGCAGATAGACTCCATGTAGATCGTTAGGAGATACGAGGCATTTGGTGAATAATTTGTGCAGGCAGTCGTCTGTGGCTTCGGCAGCGAGGGATGCAAACAGACTCACACCAGAGCTGGTACAATGCGGGGCATCCAGGCCGCAAGCAGGTGGTGAGACAAAGGCTTGAGCAGGTACCACAATACAGGCAGTAGCAGACAGATACAATAGCCCTGCGCCAATTCGGGTATGGTCGTGAGAGCCTGCCACAGATGGTGTGCCAGCTGATGCAGCACTGTCAGTTGAATGACAGACGCAGTGGCAGCTGGCCCGTGCGGACACTGGAAGTGGCGGTGCGTGATTTATTTTGTTTTGTATGTCCATTTTTTTTTCATGTATGGCATTAGAGGGATCTGACCAACGTTATTTAACTACTGTTTCTTCTCGATACGACAGTTGACAAGTGGGAACGCTTTTATTTTCGTGACATGCTCTTTATATATCTAGGGCAGTAAATGTTTTTGTTTCATTATTGTTTTTAGCACTGTGTAATTAGGACAATTTTCATTGATGATTTTTCTCAAGATATCTGATTTTGTTGAGAGGCCATGTAGTCGATGTCTATTGGTGTGTGTTTGTGTTGCGTGTATATGTGTGTGTGTTTTCTGTTTTTCTACCTGTACAGACGTTCTTATATAACATAGGAAGCAGTATGTTATTAGAATATTAGCATATTTCGAGTATTTTTCTATGTGTAGTTCAAAGTTTTTCATACTGTGTGGTGAGTTACAAAGCGCTTTTCGATATGTAGGCAAGATAATTGTTTTGCTTCAGTTAGCGATTTTTGAGCGTTTTTATATGTGTGGACGATTGTTTCCACATGAGAGCATTTTTCTGTCATCCCACCAATTTTAAAACATTATGTTTACTCACATGTCAAGAAGCAATGCTGTAGTGTAATTCTTGGTTTGGGTCCGCTACCAAAATTAAGAAAATGGTTCCAGCCAACTAAAGCACATATAAGTAAACAAACACAGTTCCAAAGACAGTGCCTTGCATCCTTCCTTTCCAGCAGCTCAGCACAGAGTGAGTCTTTTTGCACCAGTTCACAAGTGAGAGATGGGATGGGAGGATTCCTGCACCCCCAAAAACTGGTTAAATAAGGAATAGGCAAACTGAATTTTAAAAATTATCAGTATGTCCTTTGCAGTGTAACTGACAATGATATTAATTTTTTGTTGTGAGGTCCTTCCACGCCAATAGCTCAACCCCGACTGAGCATTGCTCACCAATATCCAAATGTCCAGATGTGGGAGGGAGGGGGGGGTTAGGGAGGAGAAGAGGGAGGATTGTGAGGTGGGAAATGTTGGGGATTTCTCAGAAGGAGGGTGGAGGGCTACATCTACATCTACATTTACACTCCGCAAGCAACCCAACGGCGTGTGGCGGAGTGCACTTTACGTTACACTGTCATTACCTCCATTTCCTGTTCCAGTCGCGTATGGTTCGCGGGAAGAACGACAGCCGGAAAGCCTCCGTGTGGGCTCGAATCTCTCTAATTTTACATTAATGATCTCCTTGGGAGGTATAAGTAGGGGGAAACAGTACATTCGATACCTCATCCAGAAACGCACCCTCTCGAAACCTGGACAGCAAGCTACACCGCGATGCAGAGCGCCTCTCTTGCAGAGTCTGCCACTTGAGTTTGCTAAACATCTCCGTAACACTATCACGCTTGCCAAATAACTCTGTGATGAAACGCGCCGCTCTTCTTTGGATCTTCTGTATCTCCTCCGTCAACCCGATCTGGCACGGATCCCACGCTGATGAGCAATACTCAAGTATAGATCGAACGAGTGTTTTGTAAGCCACCTCCTTTGTGAAGGACTACATTTCTAAGGACTCTCCCAATGAACCTCAACCTGGAAACCGCCTTACCAACAATTAATTTTATATGATCATTCCACTTCAAAAATCTGGTTAAATATGGAATAGGCAAACTGAATTTTAAAAATAATCAGTATATCCTTTGCAAAGTAACTGATAATGATTTTAATTTTTTGTTGTGAGATGCTTCCACACCAATAGCTCAGCCTCGACTGAGCATTGAGGAGAAGAGGGAGGAGTGCGAGGAGGGAAATACTCCCAGATATTTTACAGAAGTAACTGCTACCAGTGTTTGTTCCGCAATTCTATAATCATACAATAAAGGATCCTTTTTTCTATGTATTCGCAGTACATTACATTTGTCTATGTTAAGGGTCAGTTGGCACTCCCTGCACCAAGTGCCTATCCGCTGCAGATCTTGCTGCATTTCGCTGCAATTTTCTAATGCTGCAACTTCTCTGTATACTACAGCATCAGGGCTCAGAAGTGAACTGTCAGGGGGGGTGACATAAAAACTGTCCCAGGATTAGAGTTCTTTCTACAAGAGGGGTGGTGAAGGAGGAGTGAGAGGAGCGAGGGATTTCACAGAAGGACAGTTTGTTGCAGGGGTCACAGGGTAGCCCACAGAGTGTCATAAATCAATTGGCATAACAATAGTTTGAGGGAAAGGGGAGGAGGAAAATTTGCCCCTGAATGTAGCCTTATCCCTCAATGTATGCAATCTGCAATACAAACTAAATGCACTAGAATGACCCTTACCCAAATACCTACATGTTTATTGTGCTTTCTGACACTTTCTTGACACACTTTATAAAATCAGTTCTCTGTTCTGTTATTTTGCTTATCATCTGTGAATGATAATTCTTAAGGCACTCAGTTTTTATCTACTTTTACTGCTAGAAGGTTTATTTGTTTCCATTTCTACACTATTTGATCTAAGTGTTAGGAATGCCAGGCTTTATCCTTGTGTAATTACCTGGAAGACAGAGACTGCAAAACGCGATTATATACTGCACAATGTTTCCTTGGGCAGATCATAATTTATTAGTTATCTACAGCAGATTTAAACTGAATAAATTGCGGGTAAGTAGGGAGTTAACGATACGGAACTTCGGTAAAATGAAGGAACCAGACATAATGAAGAGTTTCAGAGCGGGCATTGGGCTGTGACTGACAGCAGCAGATGAAAGGAATACAAGAGAAGATGAAGGGTAGCTTTCAGAGGAGGATAAAGTAAGCAGAAAGACAAGGGCCAGTAGAAAAACTTGGACAACAAGCAAGATACTGAATTTACGTGACGGAAGGAAGAAGAAGTACAGCAATGCGGCAAATGAAACGAGCTAAAGGGAATATTGAAGTCTACAAATTGAGATCGAAAGAGTACAAATGGCTAAGCAAGTGTGGCCAGAGGTCGAATACAAGGCTGTAGAGGCATGCAAGACCACACGAGTGGAAGACGCTGCTACAACAAAGTTCAAGAGATTTTTTGAGAAAAGAGTAGCAGCTGTATGACTATGACGACTTCAACTGCCTCGACAAAGATGGGGAGTGTGCAAGATGGAAAGACTATACATATGTGGAATACAAAGGAAGTGAACTTCAAGCCAATATTGTAGAAATGGAAGAGGAAGTAAATGAAGATGAAATGGGAGATATGATACTGTGAGAAGAAGTTAACAGAGTACCGTAAGATCCAAGTTAAAACAAGGTTCCCAGAGTAGATGTTTGAACAGAATTGAAAAGAAGACAGCCATTGGTAGGACACGATCTGAGGCATCCAGAAATCGTTAATTTTGTAGTGGAGGGAAGTGCGGAGGATAAAAGTTTTAGAGGGAGGCCAAGATTCGAATGGAATCAGCGGTTTCAGCGGATGTACATTGCGGTACTTCTGCAGATATGAACAAGCTTGCACAAGATGGACTAGCTTGGAGAGATGTATCAAACCAGAGATCGGAACACAACAACAACAACAACACAATATACGCAGAATTTGTGTGTACCAGTAACATCACCTTAATAAACCTTTGGGATGTCATAGTATGAACATATTGTAGCAAATGACACACGGTAATTTCCTCTGTACTGTAGTAACATGATGCCGATGCATAAAAATCCTAGACGACATATGGAGGATAGGATCAGGGCGTCAGTCGTGCTCGGATAACCAAATGGTAAGGACACCGATCGCGATAAGTGGAAAATCCGGGGGTCGGCTCCTGCTCCGACACAAATTTCCACTGTCGTCAGTCAATTAAAGAGCTGATGGTTGTCCGTATTCGCAACTGCGAAGATATTTTAGTTTTTCACAACGGCTGTAGTCGCCATAGTCACTTTCCTTCGGACATGCATGCATATCCGAAGTATCATTGCATCTTAATTCGAAATAACAAATGCACTGCAACATCTTATGTCCTATGTTGTCTGACAGTCTTTCTTTGGTGTTTACCATCTCATTACGGACAGAAAAGAACACCTCTTCAGGGAAACTGGCGTCCGACATTTAATTTGACTGTCTACTGTAATGAAAAGTGAAGATGTTTCAAGAGGTACAGCTTAGTTGATATCACTTGCTAGTCAGTGTGCTGTAAAGAGCTAGAAACACCATGACGATTTTCTGTTCTTCTCGTTTAAATAGCATAATTTGGTGGAACTACATTAATGAACTATTAATGGGTGTGAAAGTAAGGGCGACGAGAAACAAGCGCACTAGGTATACGTTGCAGAAAACACTGTCCCCACCTATAGCAATAATATAACGCTGTTTCACAGCTGTAGACTGTCTCTATAGTCTGTCTCTGTAAGACGTATGCGTTTCCTGCCATGGATACCTGACGTTACAATTGTCCCTGGCTAGAGTTACAAAATTTCTGCTTCTCTTCTGCCATCTTTCCCACAGGCCAGATACTGCCCGAAGTTTCACAATTAAGCAGACAATTTTCTTATGATTAAAATACTGCAACTAGGTCACATGAGACTCATGACTTTTTTTTTATTAATCATCATTTTAGCTTCACTGCTGGAAGCCAACAAGATACAACGGTGAAGCCACCTCCAAAGCCGCGCGGGATTAGCCTAGCGGTCTGAGGCGCTGCAGTCATGGACTGTGCGGCTGATCCCGGCGGAGGTTCGAGTCCTCCCTCGGGAATGGGTGTGTGTGTTTGTCCTTAGGATAATTTAGATTAAGTAGTGTGTAAGCTTAGGGACTGATGACCTTAGCAGTTAAGTCCCATAAGATTTCATACACGCTTTTCTTCACCTCAAAAGCACATGACTAACCTAAATCTCTTAACGGTTTTTATTTCAGCTCTAGTACAAATGCTCGATAATTCATTGTGTGAGGTTAGTACCTTCACTGGGAGTTGAAGGTTAATCGACTTCTCGCAGGAAGGGAGTGAGTCTGGGGTGCTAGGCAGTGTTCCGCTTCGTCAGTAGAAGGCTTTCACTATGTCTGCACAGCAGGGAGTGGCAGCCACCTGGGAGGCTCCCGAAATGAGGACGGTTCCTGGCGCTAATCCGTCGCAAAAGGGATGGTGCCCTCAGCTATCACAGCGCTTCCCATTGTGGGTACTTGACCTTGAAATATTATTTCTGTTTTCACCCTGGACGCGTGAGAAGTTTCACTGCTTTCTTTCTAATTTGCAGACTGTCCTTTCCAAAGTGTGCAATGCAATGCTAAGCAATGGAGGGAGACTGTATGGTATCAGTACCAACCTAGTGAATCGTAATATCCATTTTTGTACAGCTTGAGTGGGTAGTTTCTATCGTGTTCCCCTCTTTTGCGTGGGTAAACGCACACTTTCGTTCCTCACACTGTCAGCAGCATTCAATAACCCCCCCCCCAACCCCCAACCCCCCCCCCCCCACGCCAACTAGAGTTTGGATATTATGGGCAGAGCAGCATTCAATAATCCCCCCCCCCAACCCCCCCCCCCCCCCCCCGCCAACTAGAGTTTGGATATTATGGGCAGTTCAGAAGAGAATACTTCTATATGGTACTTATTCGATTCAGTGCTCTCGTCTCGTTCTGACTGGTACCCACTCATTGCATTTGAGAAATGCAAGCTGTGCTCAGGCTGTAGCCCGGTACACTCGGGAAATGATCGTGCGGGAAAATCCCCAGTTCATCGCTGCCTCGGAGATGCTGCGTCCCATGGCTCGTGCGCTGGCTATAACACCACGGTCAGACTCACATCTTGATAAGCTGTCATTATAGCAACAGAAGCCGATCTAAGAACCGCGCCAGGCACTTGTTGTCTCATATAGGCGTAGCCGACCGCATCGCCGTGGCCTGCATGGTTAAATATCTCTGTATATGAATAAGCATGCCTATACCAGCTACTTTGGCGCTGAAGTGTATATTGCATTAGCATGCCAGCCACTGTGGCCGAACGGTTTTGGCGCTTCAGTCCGGAACTGCGCTGGTGCTACGGTCGCTGGTTGGAATCCTGCCTCGGGCTTGGATGTGTGTGATATCCTTAGGTAGATAGGTTTAAGTAGTTCTAAGTCTAGGGGACTGATGACCTCGGATGTTAAGTTCCATAGTGCTTAGTGCCATTATGAGCATTAGTATTCGTGACGCGCTATTTCCAGGAGAGGTTTACAAATGTCTGAGGATAATAATACCATTCCGAAACCAGCAATCAAGACTTGTAATATAGTTTTTATCAAAGTCTGCTTTTGGCGTGAAAGCTGTTTCATCTCCCGTATTTTTTTCTTTTTTTTTTTTTTTTTTGGTTTCTAACACAGTAAGTGACATGGAATTGAATTACATTTGCTGAAAATTAGCCATTTAACATGACATGAGCAAGTTCACTTATGTAGTGTGCCCTAGACAATACTTATCCTTGGCCGCGCGGGATTAGCCGAGCGGTCTCAAGGGACTGCAGTCATGGACTATGCGGCTGGTCCCGGCAGAGGTTCGAGTCCTTCCTCGGGCTTGGATGTGTGTGTTTGTCCTTAGGATAATTTAGGTTAAACAGTGAAGTGTTGGCAGAAGAGCCAACACCGTGTTGCTAGAGGAGGCCGAAATGCACGCGTTTCATTACAAGCTCACTGGCGCGAGGTCTGGAACAGTTAAGGGAATTAATAGTAGCATATAAAGTACGTAGTTGATATAATACTTAACTTTAATCCACAATTGGTGTACATCGCTCTTGACGGTACATGTTATAATCTCAATATCAAATGCCATGGCGCCTTGCTAGGTCGTAGCAAATGACGTAGCTGAAGGCTGTGCTAACTATCGTCTCGGCAAATGAGAGCGTAGTTGTCAGTGATCCATCTCAGGCTAAGTCGGCTGTACAACTGGGGCGAGTGCTAGTAAGTCTCTCTAGACCTGCCGTGTGGCGGCGCTCGGTCTGCGATCACTGACAGTGGCGACACGCGGATCCGACGTATACTAATGGACCGCGGCCGATTTAAAGGCTACCACCTAGCAAGTGTGGTGTCTGGCGGTGACACCACAAATAGTGTGTAAACTTAGGGACTGATGACCTAAGTCCCATATGATTTCACACACATTTGAACATTTTTTAACTTAGCCTTGTTTGGTTTACTGTCGTCGCCAGACGGCGACATAGATATCGTGATGAACGCAGTCGTCCAGAGTCATTTGGTTTCACTGCAGCTCAAAGAGCGGCGTGCACATGGCATCAATTGGCAAGATCTTGCGGCGGCATGAGCTAGGAATGAAGTGAGTCCAATAGCTGTGTTGATGTATCAAAAGCTTTGAGATCGCCGATATTACTATTCGTACACGTTTCCTTGCTTTCTCTTGGTTATCCCTCTCCGTTTGCTTTTATTGTTTCGTTCGTAAGCTGTTAACCATTCTTGGATTCTAAATTTTGCTCGGTTGTTCTGTCGGATCTGTGTACGGTTTTCGCCGCTGTTGACTCGATGCTTACATCTACTTAACATTATCTCATAAACTTCCTCGTAACACTCCCGCATCTTGCTAGAGCGTTAATAGATTTTGTATGCCAGTGAAGGTGTTGTGTGTGGTCTGGAGTCCGCTGTGAGGCATGAGGACCGGTTCTGGAGCGGCGGACACCGTCTTGTCGGCAACAGGTGGCGCTGCGGTCATTACTGCCTAATGGCGCGTTCCGCTCGGCCGACTTCGTTATCGCCTATTGGTGAGGATTAAGGCAGCACCCCGACGGCCACCGCTGAAATGCGACGGCGGAATATGTGGATCGCCGGCGGTGGACTGGTTTAAGGCTCCTAAGGGAGCTCTAACTGCACGGTCAGTGGTCTCTCTGAGGGCCCATTTGTAGGAAATGGTCAGAGCGTTTGTCACGCAAGTGAGAAGTGCTTCAAATGAAAGGCAAAGAACAGTGCATTAAGTCGGAGACGAAAAAATACTGAATCGCTTGCACAAAACCTTATAAGATAGTTAATGGTGCAGTAAAACAGAATAATAATACAACAATAATTTACAGATTAACTGACTCACTGTTTGAAACTGATTGAACCCATGTAGACAGAAGTAAGCAGACCGTGTTATTTATGTCGTTATTACACCACTGCTGCGAGAGAAACATTTTACAGTAGATATTCTGTGTTTCAGTGTTATTCCTTCCAACCCCATCCCAGTGAGTGCATTTTTCACTGAACGAACCAGAGGTGATATCAGTAGACACAGACGGTAGCCCTGGGATTGGCAATAGCAGAACCAGTCCATAACACTTGATACTAATCATCAGCCGACTGGAATAAATTCAGAGTGCCGAAAACTGAGATTTTCCATGGGTCTCGACGGAGCTTTCTTCCTTCCATCTCAGTATGCAGATACAAGAGTCGACTACCAGACATATCTTGCCAAGTCTTTAATCAACACATGCAGATGTCTGTGGCAATGAAAGTTGGATTTAAGACAGCAGAGAAACGTGAAAGCGATACACAACTTACTTCACATGAAATGCAACAACAAATGAGAAAAAGCATGGTATCAACTCCAAATAAGTAAATTCATTGGAAATGATATGAAATAAAAGACGAAGGATAAAAGGGGTACTTGCATCGAGAAGAGTAATTTTACGATCAGAAGGGTTGATGAGATAAGCGGTCGGACGTAATGCGCCAACGTCACCGGCAAACAGCCCATACAAACTCCCTGCCTGTCTACATTTAACAGGCAATGTGGTGTCACCGCCGGACACCACACTTGCTAGGTGGTAGATTAAATCGGCCGCGGTCCATTTAGTACATGTCGGACCCGCGTGTCGCCACTGTGTGATCGCAGACCTAGCGCCACCACAAGGCAGGTCTCGTGATACGAACAAGCACTCGCCCCAGTTGTACGGACGACCTAGCTAGCGACTAGATGTACGAAGCCTTTCTCTCTCATTAGCCGAGAGACAGAATAGCCTTCAGCTAAGTTAATGGCTACGAACTAGCAAGGCGCCATTAGCCTTACAGTGATTGTAATTAAAGTCTCCTGTGTATCGTCAAGAGCGATGTACCACAATGATTGATTAAAGATAAGTATTAATCCAGCTACGTACTTTTCTTCATAGCATTAATTACGTAGCCTGTTCCAGTACTTCACGCCCGTCTGCGTTAGTCTAGCGTGCATTTTCAGCCATCTCGATCTACATGGTGTTGGCCCAGCAGCCGACACATCAGGCAACGTGGCCCATAAATTATGAAACAGCTGTCACATTTGTTCAAACGTATATCAACACTGATGCTACACCAGATCAAAATGAAATAACTGTGCAGGTATCAACCGAGTCCTAGAGAAAGTGACCTACAGTGTTCTAGAAATACTCAGAGCAAAACATTTATGAGTTGCTTCTTTTTATTTTAAATAAACTATAAACCGTGCTTTGATAATGTAAAAAATTTCTGTCTAATCTTATTCCCCTAAACACTTTGAAAGTATATGCAACTGCTTCTTCAGAATTAGTTACAGAGAATACTTGTATCTTTTTTTTTGCTCTTCTCTGTTTCCTTACGTCTTACGGCTAGGAAGGGAGTATACCACACAAAGATTTTATAATTTACTATAAATATCACTATACACTCCATATAGTTAACGTTTTGTGATTGTAAGCGCATTGTTTCGCTACTGACGGTTGCTGGAAGAAGTCTTGTGAAGGTCGAACGAAGATTTTAAATCTATGGCATTCACGAAAATATTTAAGACGGCAACTGGAAGAAATTTAATTAGTCCTCCATGAATCTGTCCAGAAATTGGGAAGAAACGTTATAGCAAAAGTAAGTGGTAGATAAAAGAATTAAATGTAAGGCTAAGAAAGTTACGAAAGTTGTTCTACAGGTTGTAGGGAATCCCAGGATAAGGCACAAGTGATCCGTAAAACTACATAGAAGCAAGGCGGAGAGACAATATCAGGGAAGTTAATGATAAACAACGTTATACGCTTGAAGTGTGAAAGCGAGAATATCTAATGGTGCAATACGTTCACAAATCCGAAATCAGACATGCACTGAAAATCTGCAAAGCGACGAAAGGGACACTAACCAGACTAATCGGTTATCATAAACATAAGAAATACATTATTAATACATATTCGTACTGGTAATAATAGTAATACTGGTGGTGGTGGTGGTGGTGATGGTGGTTGTACTTGTTGTTGCTGCGGTTTTATTCGTCCATAGGAACAAATTACGGAAGTGCATGGATAGGTTGGGCACCATATGCGTTATCAATCATCAATACTTAGAACGACGGCTTCCAAAGGAATTGGAAGAGGTGATCAGTAAGAGAAAAACGGGACTCACTACCAATCACATCGGTTACCAGTAGCTTATTATCTAGATTTAAAACAGTTTTAACAGAGAACAACATACAGCTTATAAGCTTCATCGTTTTTTTGAAGCTGTTACAAAATAATGACACTAGAAAATTAAATTTGACTCACAACCAGATTTTTGGAAGATGATGCTAATGCCTAGTGTTAAAAACAATTAAAATTTACTTGATTTTTCTTGTTTTGAAGAGGCTTTGTAATTTAATTGTTGTTAAACAGTGATAGGAAGAAGAAAGCATTGTTGAAAAGAATGTCATTTCCGAAAAGGTACACAACATGAACAGGGTTCATTAAGGAGCACCGTGACGGAAATGACTGATTACTTGATTCAGAGAGGAAGGTGACATCGTCTTGTTGGACATGAGAAAGATAGATGCTGCTTACAACGAACCGTTATACACTGTGAGTAAGAATGAAGGCAAAGCATGCCTCACTGCTGATGCCTGAGGCATCGGTCGTATTAGTATGCGTCAGCCCAATATGTGAGGGCGAGAAGTATCTTGTGAAGTGTAATTTTAGCTATGGGTACTGGAAATGTACCTGTCAAAAGCATAGCAAAAAGTTCCACAATTATCTTTACAACACAGATCACACACAATCTACAGACGGGGACAGGAAAAATAGGTGCGGTTTACAACATAATGTTCACACCTGCTCACACCTAAGGTTTTAGTAGCCGTTTAAGAGATTCAATTGTGTGCACTATCAGTTTCACGGAGAATATCAGACAAAGGGACCACACCTACTCGTCATCACCGACTTCGTCAAAATTGATGCTATATGCAAGGCTTGACCGGAAATGACAGTAGGTCGAAACTGACCAAGATATTAGAGAAAAATGACATTTATGATACGAGTAGGACGAGGAAAAGTCAGTTATGTTGGCGTACTTTCCAGGCAGCATTTGGCGTAGCATATCGAGTGTATAACGGTAATCCGAGGGCCGCAGGGTCGAGTCGCTACGCAGAAACTTTTCTTATTTTTAATTTTTACGTTGCGTCCATAAAAGCCATAATTATTGCTCTAACGGTTTTCACAATTAGAGTCACACCAGAACGATTAAATCGTCAACTGTAAAACAATGAAAGTAATTTTATATACGAAATTCTCGTGGACCCCTTACAATCTGTCCTTGGAAATTTGTTTGCAATTTCCGAAATTTTATTCACCTTTCGTGTTCATGCTTTTTATGAAAATAGTAATAAATACAATGCGCTGAGTATTATTCTGTTTACTGGTAGTATAAGTAACGTAAAATCTGAAAAGAAGTTCCTGCATTCGACACCTCGATCCTTGGCGTGCCCTTCTGAACGTTTTACGCTGCGCCAAACGCTGCCTGGAACCTATGTTAACATAAATGCCACGTCCCTGGCCAAACCGGCTCCACCAGGAATGTCAGGTTTTTTTCCTAAGCACTTCGCCATCTGGAACTCCCACTTTTGCCACTTTCATTTCTGCCACGCCCTGCAGTCCTGGTTAGTATGTCTCCATTAACACGTGTAATTGCTGCTCTTATGCGAGCTCGTAGCTCCTACAGGTCCCACACTGAGATCTGGCGCACAGTATCCTACACAAAGCCCCTAAGAAAAAAGTCTAATTACCTTATTCCTGGAGACAACTGCGGCTAGAAAATGGACCCTATTTTGCCGGTTCAGCGACCTGGAAATGCGTCGCCAGAACTATCATAACTATCGAGGCCCAGTAGGGAGGGGCACCATCCTACGGCAGCGTAGTGTCAGGTTGCAGCTCTCCGACGTTTCTAAATGCAAACGGTTCCAACATGTCCAAATCAACGGTTGAGGTTATTGACGGCTATGCATAGAAAAACAGCCGCACAACACGGTCATGAAGCAGACGACACAGTATGTTTACCTTTTGACTGTAGCCCCAGCTTTTCAAATTGATTCGGTATACCTTTCTGGACACTTGAAGGCAAACTTCGTCCGTGAAAATCACATTTTTCTAATAGTCTGGGTCATCGTCGATGCTACAAATAATCTCAGTTGCAAATGATTTCTCGTTTGGCCTGTCATCAGGGTCAACCGTATGCAGCAACCCCACTCTGTAGGCATGAAGCTTCAGTCCCACGAGTAGCAACCTGTGCACCAGTGTTGGTGGTAGCTTCAAACGTCGAGACTTCCTGGATAATATAGTTCGGCTAAAGACAATGGCCTGTTTCGTATGTAAAATCTGCGTCACTCGTGCCGCGACGCCAAAATACCGTAGTTTTCATAACAGTTACAGATTCGTTGAACCTCGAGTACATTTTTCAGATAGTTGGACATGATGTTGGTTTACTTCTGTAACTAGGCCAGCAGTTCCGCTGGACCAGGGTGTACGATTAGGTCTCCAGTAACGACATAAAGTTTTTCCACACACTGTGTGGGTAAACATTATGTTTCATTCCACCTATTCCTATTTCTCAATACACACATGATCAAAGTCTTAAACATCACTCCGGAACACACTATAAAACAGGCACTGCTATTAGTACAGTCTTTTTAGTCTTGATCAGTCTTAAGGTATTATTATTTGTATGTTTACTTCGCGAACTGTTGACACTGGATTTAACTATTTGCATATCTATAAAAATAGTATCAATGAGTATTAGAGAACAATATACTTTCGGTTTTCAAATTATATAAATGTAGTTAACAGTTTTTGTAGTTTTGCAGAGTTCACGGCCATCACCTACATCTGACTTCTGGGAACTGCACGGTGGTTTCTTTATGTAAAAGACGCAGGGGCACGCTTTATCAGTTCCAGCTGTCATTAGTTAAATAACTGAAGACGATGGTGGTGACTGCTGTCAGAAGCTTGAGAAATTCAGTTCAACTAATGCAAAGCAAAAACTGAAAGTACTTTATATTGTCTGAATGTACGAAATTTGGCTGGTGTATAAACATACTGAGAAACATTAAAAGAAGCTGAAAACAGCTACCACCGTACTGAAGACATTAAAAAACTTGAATTACAGGAAAAACCGAAAACTCAGTTTTTACCCCCACGCAAATGAAGCTGTATATCATGTATATAATGTCACCAATTCGGACCACAATGAACCACACTGCTTCAAGATTGGTCCGTGAGAAACTTTCCGCCAACGCACTGCAGATGTCCGTTAACAGGTATTTTCGTATTCACTGAAGTTGTATAGATAATTGATGAAAGGAGCTTCTTACATTTCCTGCCTATGGCTGTGTAAAATTTTTGAAAGACAACATAGCAACAAAGTTGTGAACAAAAGGAGAAAATATTATCTGAAGATTGATATTTCTAGCTACATTGTATACACTTTTTTTAATCTTGGCCTATAGTGGCGAGCAGGTTTACTTTCGGTATAAGTATGGCTTCTGTATTATATCTCTTTATAACAAAGCTAAACTGAGGGTGGTGACATTAACAGTGCAACGGGAATTCCACTCTTAAAAGCAGAGCAGAGAGCGGATAGGTGGAAACAGTACACTGAAGGCCTCTTTGAGGGGAAAACTTGTCCGATGTGACAGAAGAAGAAAGAGGAGTCAAAAGGGAAGACATAGGCGATTCTGCATAAGAATCAGAGTTTACAAGAGCTCTTGGAGACCTAAGATCGAATGAGGCAAAAGAGATCGATAACATTCCATTAGAAATTTGTAAAATCATTGAGTGAATTGACAACAAAACTACTATTCATTCTGTTGTGTAGAATGTATACGTCTGGCGACATATCATCTGACATTCTGAAAAATAACATTTACACAATCCTGAAGACTGCAAGAGTTTACAATTGCTACAAATTTCACACAGTCAGCTTAACATTTCATAAATCGAAGCTGCCGTCAACAGAAGAACGGAAAAGAAAATTGACGATGTTTTGGTTGCTGATGAGTTTGGCTTTAAATGGCTCTGAGCACTATGGGACTTAACATCTGAGGTCATCAGTCCTATAGAACTTAGAACTACTTAAACCTAAATAACCTAAGGGCATCACACACATCCATGCCCGAGGCAGGATTCGAACATGCGACCTTAGTAGTTGCACGGTTCCGGACTTAAGCGCCTAGAACCGCTCGGTCACAGCGGCCGGTACGAGTTTGGCTTTAGGTATGGTAAAGGTACAAGAGGCAGTTCTGACATTGCGTTTGATAATGGATGTAAGACTAATAAAAAATCAAGATACGTTGATAGGATCTGTCGACCTGAGAAAATCGTACGACAATGCCAAATGGTTCAAGATTTTCGGAATTCTGAGGAAAACAGGGGTACGCTACGGTGAGAGACGGGTAAGATGCAGCACGAACAAGAGCCGAGCAATAAGAATGCAAGAACAAGAACGAAGTGCTCGTATTAAACACGGTATAAGTCAGGGATGTATTCTTTTACTTCCACTGTTTAATCTCTACACCTAAGAAGCAATGATGGAAGGTGAAAGCACATCAATGTTAAGATTAGCTGATGACATTGTTATCTTTAGTGAAAGTGAAGACTCACAGGATCTGCTGAACGGAATAAACAGTCTAACTTAAACTAAGAACAACACACTCAACCATGCCCGATGCAGGACTCGAACCTCCGGTTGGAGGGGCCGCGCGATCCGACACATGGCGCCTCAAACAGCGCGGCCACGACGCGCGGCGCGCCCAGTGCACATAAATTGTCCAGGATTATGTTTCTTAATTTCGAAACTATACGTATACGTTTTCCCTTTCTGCATATTTCTCTTTAAAACTGTTTCATAATTTCAAAGATGTTTTTAACGACGCATGTAAATGAAATTTTTTCGATAATTCACTACAAACACTGTATATTTATTGTTTTCGTTTGTAATAGAAAATTGGCAAAATGAATACCCGGGAAATGACGGGTGTAACAGCTAATTAATGAATGATGTTAGTGGTAGCTCATTAGGGATTAAATTTGAAGTTAACTTATTGGGTATAGCAGGCTATTGCGTTCGCTGCATACTCATAAAATTGTAATTAACACCTCGAAAAAAAGAAGTTATGTAAGTAATGTTTTTGGCAATGGGTGCACATCTATTCTCTTGGTATGCAATGAAATTCCTCGCTACAATATTGTAGCACTCCACTACAGGAGCCAAGGGAAATGGCGAATCCCACTGAAGAGCCATAGCGAGGGATCTCTATCAAGGTCCCCGCCAAGGTCACAGGCATAAAGTTAGCGCCAAAACTAACCACAAAAAAAGAATGGAAGACGATTTAAGAATTAACCTGGAGGGGTACGTGGGTTTTCCTCCCCCTCGTGTTTGTTTTTTCTGCCTACGAGAAGAAGTCCTTCCCCCAGCTCGGGACTGTAAACGCAGACCCTTGTCACAGTGACATTTCTACTGTGTCATGTGCTATAGGCATAGGTACATTCAGCGGCATATCTGTCATGTGTTATAAAGAAACGACTACTACCAGACGTGTGATGCTAACATTGTTTGCAATATTATACGGCGACAGTGTACTTGGTTCACACAGCAGTCGCCTACACAGTTCACTCGCGTTAAAAACGGTGTACTTGCAGCTACTTCGACACAGTACCGCATGCCTCCGAGGTCGGAGATCGGGCGTCGATGCATATATGCTTCAGACTTGAGCGAGTCTAATGCCCCATGGTTTGAGCTATAGAGCGTCAAAGTATTTGGAAGTATAATAAGTCAAATAAGAACCTTACGTCACAGCATTTGATCTGTCAGGAAACGCTCTGTTTCTTGTTTTGCAAACGCACAGCTTATTTTGCTGCCAAATATACCAACGTCAGCCACTGATTCACCGGAGCTGATTTCACGTTCCAGCTGGAAGAGCAGATGAACATTGACACAGTTTCCCGCTTGTATTCTATGTAGGTTTTTCACCTTATCGATTAAGAGGCGTTTACTCATACATCAGAATAGCTTTGAGAATATTTAAGAGAATGCCATTCACTGCAGCACACTGTGGTCACGAAGAATTACATGATTATAAAGAAAAGTCTTCAAGGCTTACTATGGGTGAAAGTGGACTTCTAAGGTTAGCTAACATGTCAACAGAACACGATATAGCTGTTAAGTGTGACTTCAGTCACATAAGAACTAAATAGTGATTGCTCAAAGCAAGGGAATCAAAGAACATTTACAGCACCTTTAATTTTATTTCTAATTGGTAATTTACTTGTAACAAAAAGTTTATGAGGGACAAATCAAATGTGTTCTTTGTTATATATCATGCTGAACCGAGATACAGCAGCAATAACAGATTTTGTTTTATTTTCAATACTTTTAAAGTTAGTTCGACTTGTAATTTATTAACTACATAGTATATTTAATTTTTGTCTACAGTATCTGTATGACTGCAACTCATTTAGGTAATATTTTTATTAAAGTTACATTGTTCTTAAACCTGGGGGGCACAGCGCATGTTTGACATTTCCGCCATGGTCGTAGGATCGTTCGGCACGGCTCTGTCCCATTGGTAAAGTGAAGTATCGTTCAATAGATCGTTTTCTGCTACTGAAGGGAATAAACGTAGTAACAACGAATTTTCCAAAAGGGGGTATGGAGACGTTTTTTCCCAACACTAACAAACTTTTGAGTAAAATTCGTTAATTATAGTTAACTCTTACAGACAATTTAGTTTTTAAAAGTATACTAATGTCTTAATAGTGACCAGAACCTGAAAATATCTCTTAGAACACTATTAACAGACTCAACCGTCAAGTGGTCGTGCGGTTCTAGGCGCTACAGTCTGGAAACACGCCGCCGCTACGGTCGCAGGTTCGAATCCTACCTCGGGCGTGGATGTGTGTGATGTCCTTAGGTTGGTTAGGTTTAAGTAGTTCTAAGTTCTATGGGGACTGATGACCTCAGAAGTTAAGTCCCATAGTGCTCAGAGCCATTTGAACTCAACTGTCAATAACGTGAACTATCAAACGCAGGGGGGCAGTACTTTAAGACTACCACCAAAAATGTTTATAAAAATCCTAATTCCTTCAATTATTGTTGGGTTCTACTGACAGTATACTTTCCAAATAGATACTATTGTGTAAATAGGATAAAAAACGTTAAAATGATGAGTAAGGTATGCACTGTGAACGGTCACATCTTCTACTAGGGCTGAAATTGTGAAGTTAAGTTTAACTGAAAATTTTAAAACGTTTATGGAATCTGGTAGAAGATTTCATACAAAACATTAGAAATATTTTTCAAAATATTAAGCTATAAATCTTCATGACTAGATTACTACATTTTCAGTAGCTGGACATAAATTCTCCCTCCCCCCTTGTTGAGGGGGTTAACCCGTGATGATTTGGCGGATGTGTATGTCATGTATTAGTGACACACCAGTTAGGTGCTGTCAACAAGTTGAATGGCGGGGAAAGAAATGTGGAAAACTGGAAATTGTAAGAGAGATGGGGGACGCCGTGCTCTGAGACAAGCGTATCACAAACGCGGCGATGAGAGAAAAAGTGATAATCAGTGATCGCTTAGTTGTCTGCCTGCTGCATGTGTGAGGTCAATGCAGATCACTTCTTCAGTGTCTAATCACCATGGACAACCTCTATGAATATCTCTACTACGCCAAGAGAAAGGAGCAGAGCAAACAGATGAAAAATGCTGATTCATAATCCCCCTACCTCGCAGAGAACCATTCGCCATTGGTCAAGGAGGGGCTCTGTGTTTCTTACGTCATGATGTGATTCTAACAGATTACGCTCGTCAGGGACAAACTGTCACTACAACGTACAGCCTGTCTAGGTTATGGCAGGCTGTCAAGAGGAAGCGTCATGTAACGCTGTCCATGGGGATGGTTTTACTTCATGGCAACACAGCAGATATTTCTGCACAGGCCACTGTCGCAAATGCTGCTTCTATTGGCGGTCAAATTTTATGACTTGACCAAGAATCAGGAAACAAAAGGGATTTGCCTGCTCTAAATCCATAGTGAGGTTTCTATTCTGAGACAATGAAATATTTCATAATATATGTATCATATTAAAATACGGAAAAAATACGTTTTCACTATTTTTAAGAAATGCCATTCAGCTAGACTAATCTTGACATCCTTGCCCCATCCCCCGGGTGTGGAGCGGAGAGAGGCAATTTAGAAATATTACATAGGAACATCCCATTTTTATTGTATATTCGAATTCTGCGGGAAAAAAATGTAGCTTTCGTGTGTAACACCTTTTGTCGTTGCGCGTTAGATGACGCTGTAATCAAGAAACGACTGAAATGGTTTTGAAAACAGCATTATCTCGATAAAAATGTAATGGACCAAAAAAGAAAGTCAGACGTGTTCAGTAATTTCGAAAAAAAACTTCAATGACTTGTGGTCTCCCACGTTTCTTCAATAGGGTACTCATTTGAGGTTTGTCCTCTCAGCTCTCATCAGCATGTTTGTTTGTAAGAATCATTTCACAGTTAAGTGGTTGCAATACATAGCCAACCACTTCTATGCACTTATATATCCGCACATGGATTAAATCGACTCAACTGAGAAGTGGTCGAGGTTCACAGTTAAGTAGAATTTTTTAAACGAGATCATATTCGCTGTTGACTGTAGAAATTATTATTATGCAATTGTAATTTCGTCCTTTGGGACATTTTCGAGTGCTACTGGAAAAGATTTTGCTTCAGCACATGTCAGACTTTAAAATCCTCCAACACATGTAAATGTCATCTTCAAAAATATACATTTTCACTGTAGAAATACAGTAGCTTTTATGATGTTACTGTATTTCTACAGTGAAAAGGCCTATTTTTGACGATGACATTTACACATGTCAGAGGATTTTAAAGTCTGTCGTGAACTGAAGCAAAACCTTTTGCAGTACCACTTGCAAATGGCCCATAGGCCGAAACTGCAATTGCGAAATATTAATTTCTGCAGTGAACGGCAAATATGACGCCCTTAACAAAACAAGTGAGAAATGTTTCCGGTTTAATCTGTCGATATGCATTGGTGACACGCTGAGTCGCGTGCATGTACTGAGATGATGACAAATAATTAATCAATGTATGTTTAAAAACAGCTATACGCAGAAAGCTACAAGACATAGAGAAATTTTCTTCACACTTCTGTTATTATGTTTGTGACCCAATACATTTTTCTCGACGTAATACCGTTTTGGAACTCACCTGTGTTATTTGTCGATCATAGCGCCATCTATGGCAGAACGACAAAAATTTTACATACAAATGTTCCCCCCCCCCCCCCCCCCCCCCCCCCTCGCCACAGGTTTGAGGCAAGGGAGTCAACATGTCACCAAGAAAGAATTTTTAAATATGTTGAATTCGTGTTTTTGCGCTTTTTTAAATTCTTTGTGTACCTTCAGATATATCTTTCAAAAAATGGTTCAAATGGCTCTGAGCACTATGGGACTTAACTTCTAAGGTCATCAGTCCCCTAGAACTTAGAACTACTTAAACCTAACTAACCTAAGGACATCACACACATCCATGCCCGAGGCAGGATTCGAACCTGCGACCGTAGCGGTCGCGCGGTTCCAGACTGTAGCGCCTATAACCGCTTGGCCACTACGGCCGGCAGATATATCTTTGTATCAAGATAGAAAAGACATCACCCTGTACCACAAAATCATCATGTGTGAGTTTGTTGCATTTCCCTATTTCCAATTTTCTTTCTTTAAATAAAAGTGCCCTTTAATCGCACGTTTCTTAGTGAAAATTAGAATAATGAGCATAATACATGCAAGCTGCTCTAAAACTAGCAAAAATTTCTTAGCATTCACAAAACTTCGTTGGACTGCTCTTACTCACCTACTCTACAGGCCGCATCTCGTCCCCTCCCCCTTCTACCTTTTTGGTCCACTCTGCGGGAAGCAGTATGTGGATGCACGGAGGTTATAGATGCAGCAAGACGCTCCCTCCGACGTCGACCAGTAGAGGGGTACTATGCGAGCATATAGGCTCTCACAATAAGGAGGCGTAAGGCCGTCGCATTGAACGGAGATTATGTTCAAAAATAGGACTTTGTATCCAAAACAGTGGGGAATAACGTGGTTTATCGGAATCCTGAATAATACCAAGTTGCTTTCAGAAAAAAATACTTGTTGGATTTCTTTCTGAACGGCCCTCGTACTTACAGCCATGTAACATTGCGTAAGTATAGCGGCCTTATAAACATTCTATCGGACAGGAACCGGAAATGAGTGTCATGACTTGTCAATGACATTCGGTTTCAATCATGACAGGAACTACAATTGCCGGTGAACCCAAGTCTGTCCCAACCAGCTTTCAAGAAAACATTGCGAAGGGAAAAACGTGCGTCGGTCGTCTGGAGTGACGTACCACGCAAAAGACCGCGACACGTAAGGCTGCGCGCATTCAATGGTCCAAACATCACAGACACCGGATAGCAACGATGTCCAACGAGTCGCGAATTAACGCCTTACCAAATGATGCCATGCGACGAGTCCTCGAACCGTCCAACGAAGTCGTTAATCCGTACTGAGCTAAGAGTGTGGTTCAGACAGGATGCGGCCCTTTCATGTTTTGAATGATATTCTTGGTACTATGACTCAGGACTGATCATTCAGTTTACCGTGAACGTGAACTATAACTTTAGGCCGGCCGTGGTGGCTGAGCGGTTCTAGGCGCTACAGTCTGGAACCGCGCAACCGCTACGGTCGCAGGTTCGAATCCTGCTCGGGCATTGATATGTGTGATGTCCTTAGGTTAGTTAGGTTTAAGTAGTTCTAAGTTCTAGTGGAATTATGACCTCAGAAGTTAAATCCCAAAGTGCTCAGAGCCATTTGAACCATAACTTTAAACTAATCGGTGAACAAACATTCCTCATGATGCGTTAATTGTGAACACTTCTGTCTTCGAAGATGACCACCGCCGTGTTCCCATGGCTGTGCTCGTACTCGTATGTTTCTGGTTTGACGAACACTCAGGCACCCTGATGCTCCTTGGGGTGGCCGCTGTATTAGTCGGTCTTGTCCACTTAGAAATTACTGGGACTATTTGGAAGAGCGGTTTGTGCCATTCATGTCACTTGTATTATATTGTATTGTATGTTAACCGGAGAGGCTCCGTCCCCGCCGCAGCCGCATTGGTCCACAACCCCACGACGACTACCACAGTTCACTTCACCCCTCCGCCGCCGCACACCGAACCCAGGGTTATTGTGCGGTTCGGCCCCCGGTGTACCCCCCAGGGAACGTCTCACATCAGACGAGTGTAACCCCTATGTTTGCGTGTTAGAGTAATGGTGGTGTACGCGTAGGTGGAGAACTTGTTTGCGCAGCAATCGCGACATAGTGTAACTAAGGCGGAATAAGGGAAACAAGCCCGCATTCACCGTGGCACATGGAAAACCGCCTAAAAGCCATCCACAGACTGGCCGGTTCGCCGGACCTGGACACAAATCCGCCGGGCGGATTCGTGCCGGGGACCAGCCGCTCCTTCCCGCCCGGAAAGCCGTGCGTTAGATCGCACGGCCAACCGGGCGGGCTTTCATGTCACTTAGCGGACTATGATTTATCGCAGACAAGGGCAAATCCAGGTGACCCTTTGGCCTGATTCACGTCCCTGCTTACGCTGCCAGGCTGCCTCTTCACGTTGCACTCTACTAGCGCATGAAGTCAAGACTGTAGCGTCGTTGAGCCGGCCGAAGTGGCCGTGCGGTTAAAGGCGCTGCAGTCTGGAACCGCAAGACCGCTACGGTCGCAGGTTCGAATCCTGCCTCGGGCATGGATGTTTGTGATGTCCTTAGCTTAGTTAGGTTTAACTAGTTCTAAGTTCTAGGGACTAATGACCTCAGCAGTTGAGTCCCATAGTGCTCAGAGCCATTTGAACCATTCTTTTGTAGCGTCGTTGACGGCAATGTTTACAGCGTAACGCACCGATATGAAAGCACACTTTTTCCGTGTTATGATGTTCACCCTATCTTCAGATGTTGAAATTTAGTTACACCTTTCGAACATTCTTTCTATATCTGAGACAATTAACAATAGCTGTCTTAAACATTTCCGCTGCACAATTATGTAATGCCAACAGTAAAGAAACGATATTAACGACACGTAAATAAACGTAAATATCTGAAGACAGGACGCCAGACATGTTGAAATGTCATCACCGAAAAATAAACGTCTATGAAAGCAAGTGGTTGCAAGTAATTCTTACAATTTACCTTAATTTTCAACAGTTGTAGAGTCCCAATACGTCCACAATGGACAGGTATTATTTACTAACGTTAATACGGGAAAGAACTGAAAAACAAAGTGTGGCAACGAGAGAGGCAATCCTGGTCGAAATTGCAATTAGGAGTAACTCTGCGATTTTTAGCCATGCGTTGTTTCTGTAACATTAAACAAATTAAATTCCACAGGTCTGTGTCAGGGGCTGCAAACCCGAGGCGAACCGATCGTCGGCGGTACGTCCGGAAACGTGTCCCGGGAGGATAACTACAATACGAGCGCCTTTCTCTCCCCCAGGAATTTCTTTCGCGTGACCCAGGCTGACCATACGTCATTTATCATAGGGTGCAGAACTCTTTTAGCAACGCACGCCGTTAGAGGAGGCAAGTTACCCCTGCGCAAGTGACAGATGATTATTCCATATGGACTGGGTCTTTGTGAGGGGGATGCGAGTGGGCTAAGTTGCCCTTGAGCTACGATAGATCGTAGGAAATCCCGCATATGATTCTTCGCCAAAATACATAAACTCTAGAATTAATATTTATTTTTTAGGTGATTAAGATGTCAGCCTAGTCAGTCTGACAACCCACGCTGACTATTGCATATATAGTTACAATTTCAGTTGTGAAAAACAGACCACAGAAGTTACCAAAAGTACTAATAGGATGTTACGAACGTTAGTGGATACTGCCAGCCTGTCACGAAAGTAAGCGGGAAACAGTAAGACACAGTCTAAGGCAGTCTAGTTATGCCATGAATGACCTGACACGCTCTAATCCGGAATGTTTCATTTGGCTTAAGATAATGATTTATAACTTAGTTCTAGGCGCTACAGTCTGGAACCGCGCGATGCTACGGTCGCAGGTTCGAGTCCTGCCTCGGGCTTGGATGTGTGTTATGTCCTTAGGCTAGTTAGGTTTAAGTAGTTCGAAGTACTAGGGGACTGATGACCTCAGAAGTTAAATCCCATAGTGCTCAGAGCCATTTGAACTATTTTTTATAATATAGTTATCGACTAATGAAACGTTAGTTCGAACTGAAGAGACATGGAAACAGATGCTGTGCATTACTTTGAGAGCACTATGCTGCTCGATGTATTATACTCAGATTCTGCAGTCCCTACTGTGAGTAATGAGTTTATACTGCTTATCATGCAGGCCTGACTGCGATAAAGGTTTTCCCCTCATATTGGTTTGCACTAATGAATGAGGTAGAATCCCATGTTTTGAGACATTATTGTAATGCCGTAGTAGCATTATCTACAGCCATTCCACTGTTTCAAATTGGATGTTAGAGAGTGCTGTCTAGAGAGAAGAAATTCTGAGAGGACGGGGTATGCAAGCCCCAACTTGGTCACCCAGGGAAGTGTAACTTGCTAGAATTTAATTTCGTTCATCAAATCGATGTTTTTGGAAAGACTGCAGCTGCATCATACATGATTTAAACAATGAAAAACTGCACCAGTTACTCATTTCTTCATGCTTAACACAACTCTTTTCGAGAATTTATTCTAATTTTCAAGTGATTTTGCATACATGAATATGTTCGTGATATTTGCGTATGTGATTTTCTGCCTTTCTAGCTCATTATTTGTTTTTGAACCGGAAAATCTGTCAAAATAAATCGTGGAATGTTTTTATATGTTAATATTATAGATAGTATTTTTGTTTGTCTACGTAGAAGTATTGTGCAGCCTTCGTTACATAAAACAGCGCACAGACGCATTTGATGTGCTCGGCGTATGTAATTTGAAAGTTCCTGCTAGTTTGTCCCTTGTAGCAACTTGAACAAGTTTTATATGTTATTCTGCATATTCATGAGTCTGAGAACTTAACTTTGTTTTTGTTTAAGGTGTGGACTAATTTCTGTTGTGGTTAGTTGTTTGTGGAGAAAGCTTCTTTCTCTTCGCGTGACACATGTAAGTTTGCTATTTTTTGAAAATGTTATCTACGTAAGTTATGCTGACCATACATTTTATTGTACTATCGGCGCCCCCGTAAACAGTCAAGAATTTTTTCTCTTCTGTTTCTTTCTACATTTGGTTTATCATGGAGCTAGGAAAGTCATTATCCACTGAAGGTTTCTTAATGATATCTAATTCATTCTCCCTGACCGCTTTTCTCAATGGGCTTTTGTTTGTTCTCAGTACCACCGCTTTGAAGCAGCTATCTTGTGTACATCTCGGTGGCAAGATGCAGCAGGGATTGTGTGTTGCTTCAGGTTCTCTTTTTTCTAGATATCACGAAATTGTGCTTGTTGTTTTGATTTTCTACGCACTAATCTAGAAAATTAATGATGTTATGCTTTTAGTATTCAGAAGTGAAATTATTGTACAAATTTATGATGTTATTGTCGTCACTTTAGGCTAAAATTGAGGTATCGTCTACAGCTCTTTTGTAGTACAGTGTGTTTTTCAAGCAGGGTTCCTAGCTTCTCATTATTTTATGTTCTCTGTGGCTTCCGAAAATGTCTGCCATTGTGCCAGATATGGATGATCCTATGGGAAGCCGATCTGGTTGTAGATAAACATTAACGCTGAGTGAAACTAATTGTAATTGAGAATTGTTTCTAGTAACTCTATAAAGTCAATAATTTCAGCTTATGAACAGTTTTCAGAATGTGTTTATAATGTAAGCCACAGAAAGTGTAACACTTCTGACTGTATACAAACTCTTTGCGAGCGTACACTCGTGCTATATATTTGAAGCATGTTTTGATTACAAAAAGGAACAGTATATTTGAGGATTTGCGTATATATGCTATTCTGTGTAGTGGGCGAGGTTCAATACATGTAAGAAAAGAAACAAAAATACTGTCTGTAACATCAGCATATAACAAACATTCCGAAATTATTTTGTCCGACTTTTCGACAGGAGTATAACTTCAAAAAGTAAAGTACAGTACAAGAGAGGCAGAAGATCACACATTCAATCGTCACAAGAAATATTAATATAAATAAAATCACCTGAACATGAGAACAGGATGAAACGGTACAGTAGTTTCCGCTCTATAAGCAGCAGGTTTCGCTGCTCGCTCGCACCGGGAAATAGAAACAGAGGCGGCTCCGTAGCCAATTTTATTACTCGACGCGGCCGGCCGCGGGTGCAACAGAACCCATGTGGACGGGTGGGAAGAAATGTGTCAGGCTTTATAATACTTATTTATATGTGTCGTGTATTATGCATTTCTTGTACGTGAATGTGGATCTGCACATGAACTTTCCTAATCCTCCTCTCACCTTTCCGTAAAGCGTGGCCAAATCTTTGTTGGGAAGTAGTTCTGTAGTATAGTAGTGCCAACCTCACTCCTGGGTAGGGGATCAGAGAGACAGCACAGGCAGGTAAAAGTCAAAGACTTTCCAGTGTCACAAGATTTGGGGTGGAGAGGTTGGTCACAGCCAAGTGGTTCGACCACCCCCTCCACCGGGGCCCAGGAAGACCTCCGGGTGCCCACCATATTCTAGGAGTGTTACAGAAGACGGGTAAGTGAGCAGACGTGCCCTCAGTGCGTCTGTCTCAATGTTCAAGCATGGAAGAGAGGTATTTGAATATTTGTACTAATTCTTTTATTTCCAGCTTCGGATTGTGTAACGAAATGAATGTTCTCGTTTAATTTCGGAAATTTGACCCCCTGTGTTAATGTATCTGGTCCCCAGTTTGCCTGTTATCCTCCTCACGTAGTGGATGTCCTATGTAAAATATTGGGAGGCTTTAGTGGTATACATTTGGCCAACGCAATTCCGTCTTTCCCGTAGAAAAGTGCGTGCAGATTGGTATATAATATACCCGAGCTATAAGTTGTAAAATTGTAATATCTGTAAACTGGAACAATTGCTGCAATCGCTGTAAAATCGAATGATAATATTCAAAATAAATACGTAATCAATTGTCATCAATCTTTAACATATCTTAAAAATCACAAGGAAGTCAAGTTAAAGGAATTCATTTAAAATAAAAGATATAGAATGCAGGGACCCACACATCAGCGTGTGAGCCCTTCAGCCCCTTGCCTAGTATCGTACAGAAAGGGCACGCTCTCTAGGTAGCGCTCTCAAGCTCCCCTCCCCAGTTATTCGTTGCGTAATTTTGATTCAGGGCTTGACGACATCAACTTTCATCTGGCGTCCCTAGGCAAGGAGGTTAGACGGTAAACTTTCAAGGTTCTTGAAACGCGTTTTGCTAAGCATAGAAAAACAAGTAACTGATGCAGATTTTAATTGTTTGAATCATCTAAGGATTTACCTTGGCGGTTTACTTATTGTACCACTCCTCAATTATCCACAGACAGCAAAAAAAAATAAAAAAAAAAAAAAAAGGTTCAAATGGCTCTACGCACAACGGGACTTAACTGCTAAGGTCATCAGTTCCCTAGAACTTAGAACTACTTAAACCTAACTAACCTAAGGACATCACACACATCCATGCCCGAGGCAGGATTCGAACCTGCGACCGTAGCGGCCGCGCGGTTCCAGACTGTAGCGCCTTTAACCGCTTGGCCACCATGGCCGGCCACAGACAGCAAATTGCACGGTTAGCATGTGTGATGCAGTAACGAATTTTAGCAGGAACTTCTTCTGTTTTTTAATGTAACAATTTTGTAAATGGGGAAACGCTGCTGGGTGAAACGCAGCGGTTAATATCCCGTAGTTTCGTATCTGCACGCGATCTAATATTTGATGAGGGGCTACAGCTGGATGTGACATACCTAAAGAATCTTGCTGACTCTCTTCCTTGCCGTATTGAAACCATTATCAAAGGCAGACACTGTGTTACGCAGTGCTAGCATCCCCACGAGCGATTAATTTTTGATCTGGTGTGGTTATCAGTGAGAAATGTTACTTTAAGGTTTTTAGAAGAAGTCGTCTTTGTCCCTTTTTGAACTTACTAAGTGGTTATAATTAAAGTGTAGCAACGTACGGAGGTCCAGCGTGGGATACAATTATCGTATGGCAGCGAAACTTGGTGGATATGCTAATCTGTTGACGAAGAACTGAATTTCGCTTGAAGCAATTGGTTCCAGTTTTGACAACCAGGTGCAAATCTGTTTACACGATGGCATGACATCCACGCTGTCATTTGACAAGACGTAGCGTGAGTGAACAGTATGGCATGGAGAAGAGAGGCGGTGCACTGTTAGTGATGTTGTTTTGTGTGAATGGCAGCACTTACAGTGCTGCATTGAGAGAGTCAACGACTGAAAGCTTTGAGGAGAGGCCCGACGTTATTAAATGGCTTAAAGAAGATAATAATGGAACTCGAAGGCAGAAGAGCTTGGTGTGGCACCTGGAAGAAGAAGGCGAACTATCCTGGAGGATGTTATTGACGAGATTGTTGATGCTGTAAGTGACTTTGCAGCACGTACCACCCGTAGTGCTAGTGCTCGTGCAGTGTCACTAGAATTGTCCAGCCTATGGTTAACAGTATGGAACGTTTTGAGGTCTGTTTTACACTGGTACCCGTACAAGATTCAGACGCTCCAAAAACTGAAATCTCATCATCTGCAGCAAAGTTGTGAATCTCAACTTTGGTTTCTCGCACGGATGAAAGTCGATGACATGTGGCCAGGTACTAATCTATGAAGCGACAAGGCACATTTTACAGTATAGTGTGTAGTGAATACGCAGAACTGTCGAATTTGGAGTTGTGTTGAACAGCGCGTTGTGCCCGAAGAGCCATTGCACTCACTGTATGTGACTGTCTGCCCTGTATTCACAAGGACCTTTATTCTCGGTCCATACTTCTTTGGAAAGAATACACCCATAACGTGTGTCAGATGAATATTATTTAGCCCTCTTTGCTCATAACGTGATTCCCGCTTCGGAAGAGCGCAGCTCTGTGGAAAGCATTGTTTTCATGCAAGATGGGACAACACCTAACGTCGCTTGCCCAGTTAAAGATCTGCTTAACCTTTGAGGAGCGTGTTATTTCCAGAGGTTTTCCAGATTCATGGACTACAAGATCATCTTGTCGGAATCCATCTGGCTTTTGGCTCCGGGGGAAGTCCAAATGAGCGCGTTTACTGTGGATAAGTCTGATCTCTACATGATGTGAATGCTAGTATTAAGGTCCACGTAGCTCAGATTCAACCGCAACTGCTGCGAGGAACTGTTGATCACGTTATTTCACGGATGCAGCACGTCGTCGACGTCTTCGGTGCTCCTATTGGTTCAAATGGTTCAAATGGCTCTGAGCACTATGGGACTCAACTGCTGAGGTCATTAGTCCCCTTGAACTTAAAACTAGTTAAACTTAACTAACCTAAGGACATCACAAACATCCATGCCCGAGGCAGGATTCGAACCTGCGACCGTAGAGGTCTTGCGGTTCCAGACTGCAGCGCCTTTAACCGCACGGCCACTTCGGCCGGCGGTGCTCATATTGAATAAACTGTGTAAGCTGCGGTCAATAATAAAATCAACGTTATACCTATCTCACTTGTCTAACCCTTCCTGCACACGTTCCGTTCGTAATCCGTATCGAAACGACTCTATACGTTATATTAGAACAAATAATCCCTCAGTCACAAATATTAAGTCAAAATGGACCAGGTTTCGACGCTACTATGAGCGTCGTCTTCAGAATTAAACTAACTGTTGTAAAACATATTAGGTATATAATACATTAATACAATTAAAGTTTGTACTGACTGGAAAGAGATGCAGTACTAACAAGTCACATTTTAAAAAATCTAAGACGGAAAGGCGACGTCATGAATAGTTGTAAATAAGATGGCGAGAGCCACTAAGGGCTGCTCGTGCTTGAGTGAATAAGACTGAGGTGCCCACGTCTTTCTTGCATTCACAGCGCTAGATTCACACCTGTTGGCCAAAATAAGAACTAAACTTTTTTCCAGCGTATTCGGTTCCACATAATCGGATTAGCATATCTACCAGGTTTCGCTGCCGTATGATAACTGCAGCCAACACTGGACCTCTGTCAGTAGCTCCACTTTAATTACAACCATCCGGTGATAAACCAGTAGGAGACATTCTTTTTCTGGTTTTGTAGGTAACTGTGCAAGGATGTAGGTGGGGGCTCAGGGAACGGGCGCCGAATGCTGAGCAGGCCGCGGCGTTTCGTCACGCAGAGTTTTCCGCTGAGCATCCGCGTGACCCCCCGCGGCTGTGACGTCGCAATATGGTGCGCCCTTCACGCCGCTCAGCGCATCCCGGCCCGGCCCGTCCTGATTAATGAAGCGACCGCCTACCGGCTACCGCCGAGCAGGCCTCAGCCTGATTACGGGCGGCAGGGCGCGGCCCGGGGTGCAAAGCGGACCAAAGCAAGTGCTTGTCGAAGCGCCTGCTGCACGGTCTGACGTTGCGCAAAGTAGAGGCTGTGCTAGAAAGCCATGGTAACGAGGTAAACGGCGATAGGCAGAGATTTACTGGGCCAAATCTGAAGCAGGGGTTAACAACAACAGAGGAAGTGAGCTCCTCATAAACAAAGATGGCAACATTGTCTCTAGCACTGAGTAGGTGAATCGAAGCAATACATTGGCTTCAGGGACAACGGAAGAGTTAACGGAGAGAGAAGTGTGGGAGAGTGATGGTATGTACATCACGAGAGCAGACGCAGAGGATGCCATAATAATGTCAAAAGCGAGGTCTTGACGGAATACACATTGAAGTAGTGAAGCTGCTCAGGCACGACCGATCTCTTTCCTTCATGGTTGGCTTGTTCGCCGGTACCTGTCGGCATTCAGATCTAAGTTTGAACCACTTACCACAAAGGCCAACGTAGAGTGAGAATTGCAAAACTGCTGCAAGCTACCATTAACTATCATAAGTAAGCGCAGACTACGGCAGGTTTCCCAGAAGCATTGGTCTGTTAATATACACTACTGGCCCTTAAAATTCCTGCACCATGAAGAATTGCAGATGATAAACGAGTATTCATTGGACAAATCCATTATACTAGAACTGACATTTGATTACAGTTTCACGCAATTTGGGGCATAGATCCTGAGACATCAGTACCCAGAACAACCACCTCTGGCCGTAATAACGGCCTTGATATGCCTGGGCATTTAGTCAAACAGAGCTTGGATGGCGTGTGCAGGTACAGCTGCCCATGCAGCTTCAACACGATACCACAATTCATCAAGAGTAGTGAATGGCGTATTGCGACGAGCCAGTTGCCCGGACACCATTGACCAGACGTTTTCAATTGGTGCGATATCTTGAGAATGTGCTGGCCAGGACAGCAGTCGAACATTTTCTGTATCCAGAAAGGCCCTTACAAGACCAGCAACATGCGGTCGTGCGTTATCCCGCTGAAATGTAGGGTTTCGCAGGAATCGAATGAATGGTAGAGCCACGGGTCGTAACACATCTGAAATGTAACGTCCACTGTCCAACGTGCCGTCAATGCGAACAAAAGGTGACCGAGACGTGTAACCAATGGTACCCCATACCATCACGCCCGGTGATACGCCAGTATGGCGATGACGATACACGCTCCCAATGTGCGTTCACTGCGATGTCACCAAACATTGATGCGATCTTGAAGATGCTGTAAACAAAACCTTGATTTATCCGAAAAAAATACGTTTCGCCATTCGTGCACCCAGGTTCGTCGTTGAGTACTCCATCGCAGGCGCCCCTGTCTGTGATGCAGCGCAAGGGTAACCGCAGCGATTGTCTCCGAGCTGATAGTCCTTGCTGCTGCAAACGTCGCCGAACTGTTCGTGCAGATGGTTGTTGGCTTGCAAACGTCCCCATCTGTTGACTCATGGATCGATACATGGCTGCACGATCCGTTACTTCCATGCGGATAAGATGCCTGCCATCTCGACTGCTAGTGATACGAGGCCATTGGGATCCAGCACGGCGTTCCGTATTACCCTCCTGAGCCCACCAATTCCATATTCTGCTAACAGTCATTGGATCTAAACCAACACGGGCAGCAATGTCGCGGTACGATAAACCGCAATAGCGATAGGCTACAGTCCGACCTTTGTCAAAGTTGGAAACGTGATGGTACGCATTTCTCCTCCTTACACGAGGCATCACAACAACGTTACACCAGGCAACGCCGGTCAACTGCTGTTTGTGTATGAGAAATCGGTTGGTAACTTTCCTCATGTCAGTACGTTATAGGTGTCGCCACCGGCGCCAAGCTTGCGTGACTGCTCTGAAAAGCTAATCATTTGCATATCACAGCATCTTCTTCCTGTCGTTTAAATTTCGCCTGTGTAGCACGTCATCTGCGTGGTGTAGCAATTTTAAAGGCCAGTAGTGTGTTATCCGTATTTCCTTTACGTTAGGAGTGTTGCATACGTATTGAGCGTTGTCTTATCTCGATCTCATTGTTTGCGTATGCGGTCAGTATCTTACAAAATTCTCCTTGCAATTGGAAGCGATAAATCATCTGCAAACTGAGTGATGATATATTTAGGGCTTCATAGCCTAGGGAACATTTCTGTTCTACGTAGTTATCCTCCTGTCTGTTATTTAAAAACAAAAGGTATTTACAGCAAAATTGAAATTTTTAGTCTTTAATTCAGGATTTATTCGAAAGTTGTTAATTTGTTACGTGGAACAAACAGATGTTGATGTATAAATAAAAAATAGTACATATTTATCATATAGCACTCCTGAAAACACAGTTGCCTCACAAAAACGTAAAATGAAATAAAAACACAAAACAGAAATGCTTAAAACGTCGCTTCAATACGTAATCGAGCTTACATCAAACACGTTTCTTTTATTCATAAACAAGTTTCCCGCACACCAGTAATAACACGGAACTCTCGCCTTTGGTCATGATGGAGAACGTTCTACTGAGTACAAAATAACAATGATCATTATATAGGTTTCTTTTTAGTCTGTGCATGCAAATTGTACCACCATCAAAAGTAATTGCTTTCGCTACATAAGAGCCAGACGTCGCGTGATCAGCTAGTTTTTATTGCTTATCAAAAGCTTTAACCATTTTGTAAGAATGTAAAATACGCAGTGGGCTTACACTGAACGACGTGTGGTACTAATTATGTGGCACATACAAACAAACAAAAAACAAAGAGAATTCGTCGGTTCGCAATCTCTCCCTCACAAATTGATTTATGTTTCTTTCCCTACAAATGCTACCAATACTAATGGTAATCCTACTATTTACTGTACCATTTATTACCAAACCGTAGTTTTGATGGAGTGCAACTCTACAACGGAATGATTAGTTTATTCCTTAAAATGCTGTATTTGAGAAATTTCCCGTAAAAGTGAGAAGAACATCGGAAGCTATCAGCTTGGATTCAGGAATGCTTTTGGGATTCCGATGGCGTTACCAAGTCTTCAAGTTTTAATCCAACATTTTCGCAAAGTTTATATCAGTGTTTACGCTTTTTTCATCGCTAATGAAAAAGCGTTTGACAATCTTCAGTATCAGAAACTAATGACTGTCTCAGCCGAACTGGGGCAGCACGGTTGTGACATCCGATTGGTTGGAAACCGGTAATGGAACCAAAGCGCTGGCGTCGTGTCTATGGTCAGCTTCCAGAAGAAGTATCGATTATGAGAGGAGGTCACCAGGGCTGTACAATCTCCCCATTACGTTTCGACATCTATTCAGAAAATATTTTCCGAGACGCTCTTGATGGAAAGAATCAAGAAGTGGTAGTTAACATACTATTAATACCATTAGATATGCTGATGACACAGTCTTACCAACAAATAGGATGAAGATCTTCAAGCATAACTAATCACCGTTACTCAAGAGAGCACTACCGTGGTGTTATATTATTGATGGCTACAATGTTTGCGTTTAAGTGTCTGTATGTTCATAATGCAATATCCTTCTCTACCTGTGCGGAAATCGCGAATTGTACGAGCATAAGGTTTGTGACTACGTTACGTATGGAAGTTTGGATTGGTCCTGGATACGTGGCCAGATAAACAAAGTGGTTAAGGTGACCACACCCGATAAGCACGGAGTCCGGGTTATAGTCCTCGTCCGGCAAAAATTTACATATTTCGCAAACAGCTGACATCAATGCATAGAGCCAGAATGCGAATCAATGTCGCGATGGTGTTACGTTTAAAGTCAAGAAGACAAAATCGATAGTTGCCTGCAAGAACCGAAATGAAATTCCGTGCTCTTGCAATTTGTAACGATAAACTAGCAAGGTTTTCTATACTTAAATATTTGGATTGTCAAATTAAGGAGAACTGCAATTTGTCTCGAGAGATTCTCCGATGGTTTGAACAGGCCCGAAGTTCTTTCTAGGAAATAAACAGTATTCTGATTAGCCGTGACAAAAGTGCTGCACTTCGATATCGACTTCTTCGAAACTTGGAGGTCAGTATCCCACTCTTTGGAGTTGAGTCATGGGCACTTTCGCACTGTTAGATAAGAATCTGGAGAAATGTGAGATATCGAAGGATACTGAAGATACCATGGTCTAATGAAGGTAGAAATGGGCTGGTACTGCGGTATATGAATGAAGATTTAGAAATTCTCAGTATCATCAAGAGGATAAAACTCCAATTCTTTCGTCATATAATGCGCAACAACAAATGCCACTTGTTGCAGCTAATCCATCAAGGAAAGACTGATGGTACATGTGGTCCTGGACGTAGAAGATTACGGCGGCTAAAAAACTTAGGTAATTGGTTTTGACTGAACACAGAACTGTTGCACAAGAAAGCTATGGACAAACAGAAGAGCATGCTACTGGTCACCAACTTGAATTGGAAGAAGAAGAAGAAGAAGAAGAAAGGAGAAGGAGAAGGAAAGGAGAAGTATGAAGCCGCCGAAACATTTCTCCTTTTTTGCGTTGAGTTAACAAAAGTAGTTCTGATATACATGCCTTCGCCGGCCGGAGTGGCCGAGCAGTTCTAGGCGCTACAGTCTGGAACAGCGCGACCGCTACGGTCGCAGGTTCGAAGCCTGCCTCGGGCATGGATGTGTGTGATGTCCTTAGGTTAGTTAGGTTTAAGTAGTTCTAAGTTCTAGGGGACTGATGAACTCAGAGCCATTTGAGCCATACATGCCTTCGTCACAAGTAAAAAGTGAAGATAGTGTGTGAAGGCACCGAACTGTTGTGAGGGACATGCAATCGCCGAACGAACGCCCACCTGAAAGACTCCCACTAGGATTTTGAATCACACGAAGCTATTGTTATTATTTGAAGTTTAACTAAGTATGAAAAGAGAAATGAAAATTTAATAACGATGGAACGCTTATAGTAGGGTAAAGACTAAAAGGCGGCTTCACGGAGAATAAGGTATCTGTATTTGGAATGAGGAGAAAGACTCCTTGGGTTACCCAATAAATTACAATCTCAATAGCGAATCCACTTTTCTGGTATCACAGGAGAAAGAGGTTTACCTGGAAAAGGTACGGAGCCTCTGGAAGCCACCAGCTGGATTACATTTTTATGAAACAGAGACTCTCAAATCATATGCTACAGTATCACAATCCAGAGATGATGGAAAGTGGACTGAAACTGAAAGCAGCCTTCAGGAAGGATCATTTTTGGAAATAGTGGTACACTGAGCATCAAATAATAATCACGTGTCTTTTAAGTTCACTGAAACTGTAAATGCAGCAATAATGAATATTAATGTAGGTAGACGTTGAAGACGTATGCACATTCCTATAAATGGCAATCTCAGAAGTTGGACAAGCAAACCCAAAGAAGTAAAGTAGAAAGTGCACAGCATCTAAAGCGAATTGACTGCAGGAAATATGTGAAGAAATCGAAAAGGGAATGTCGTAGGAACGACTGTCTGTAGAAGTCAAATTACTTTTGGAGGAAATAAAAGCCGTGTCATCAACGTTAATAGTGCAAGAGGAATGTCGCTCATAAAGACAGATGAGGGAAGACTTAGGTGAAAAGACTACGGGAAGTAACTGTCTGCTCATGCGATAGAAAAAGAAATGTGTGCCGGTTTATGAAGATATACGGGGTCTAGCGTTACACTAACAGTTTGAAAATTATGTGGGCTGGCCGTAAATGAGAAGGCTGTCTGTAGAATCGCTTAGGAAAGGAACAAATGAAAAACGCTGTCCAGAAGGAGGAGACGGATGATAGAAAATACGTGGAGGAATCTGGTGACAACTTACTTGGTAGTGGATGCAGCGGTAAACATAAAAAAAAAAAAAAAAACTGCTGGGGAAGACAGAGAATGGCTCTGAGCACTATGGGACTTAACATCTGAGGTCATCAGTCCCCCACAACTTAGAACTACTTAAACCTAACTAACCTACGGACATCAAACACATCCATGCCCGACGCAGGATTCGAACCTGCGACCGTAGCAGTCGCGCGGTTCCAGACTGAAGCGCCTAGAACCGCTCCGCCACCGCGGCCGGCGGGGAAGACAGAGACCGGAAACTGAAAAGATATCGAGGATGTTGGCTGTAAGAACTATTCTGATACTGTTAGATGAAGTGTTTAACACAGCAGAGGACGTCGTAGCTACAAACCCCCTAGGCGAATGCAGGACAAAATCGGTAACCTTCTATTAATGTCAGTTGCTATTTATTTCTGATATCTGTACCGCGGTGAGGCTCCTACTAGATTCCAAATGGTTTTTGTTAATAGCAATGCAGTGAAGTAGTTAAGAAATTTTACACAAGAAAGTTACTGAAAGATAAAGTTAATTACTCCATGTTCACAGCAGATTTACTTTCCAAACTATCTCAAAAATGAAAACTCAGTGACGATTAAAATAATATTTTGCAGCGTAGTTTGGCGAAAAAATAGCATTTACAGTGAGTGCTGACTGAATATTCTGCACATTTTCCGCAAGCTAACCACAATAATTCCAAGAGGAGTGAGCGATAGGTACTCCTCTTACACGTCTTGATGCCGTCTCTTCTCCCCACCTTCACCCCCTAACCCTCACTTGTCTTCTCTGTGACTGCATGGTGAAAAGGAAATCAATGATTTGCAAAATTTTTGTACATTCACAATGTATAAAGAAAGAGATGATCTGCTTGAAAATTTAGGTTTGATAATACCTATACCACCAGACGGGAGATAACCTTCCAAAGTGTACAGATAACTTACTGGCTGCGATAGGAAGCGTTATATATTCCCTGTTATACGCGAAAAAGACGATTTATCAATACTAATGCCTTGCAAGGAACAGCATACGCAAGAATGTGCAAGTCATCTTGAGGATATACATATGAAGACAAATATTTGGCCCTATATCACAGAAGTCCATAACTTGACAAAGAAAACCTACCAGTGGCAAAATGTCTTGCTGACATTCATAAGAACAAAGAACGACTCCATCAACTACATTATAGAAAAGTAGGTAATGAAGAAAAACTGGAGTTTGTGACGGTAGAAACCCCCGTTACTAGGTGAATAGGTCTAGTATGCAAGGATTGCTTTGTGGAGAGCGAGCGCGCGACATGGTGCGCCATTCGTGGAAGCCCGTGGCGCGCCCGTGAGAGATTTGCGTCTCCGTGGGATGCCTCCGCTGCCGGGCGGCCACGTGTCCCGGAGCTTGGGGCATTGTTTCGTTTTTCGCACATTACGCGAAAACTGTGTAACTTACGGTGAAGAGAGATGCGGCAGTGAATTGTGGGCAGCAATATGCACCATCTGAAAGATCGATCCTCATTTTAAGTCACGATACGCGAAACTTATAGTCACCTGAAAATTGTTTAATAACACGAATACTGAAAGATTAATAAAAATAGCAAATAACAACTTACAGGGATGAGCTAGGGCTCATTAAAAACGTCTCGTCGTAGTGGATCGAGTACCGTAGTCATATGTTAAGATTCATAAATAATTAAGCTAGTAAAGAGCAATTTACAAAATTCGATGGAAAATTGTTTATAAAATTCAATAGAAAATTCATGACGTAAAGAAAGGCACTATATTACATTTTGGGTGGCATCACACGTATTTTAAACTAGTTAAGTTATACTACACATTTAATTTACAGTAGTTTTCTTTGTTTGAAAATTATTATTAATATTTATAGCCAATAATTAATTAATTATTATAGATATGAAGATTTTCAGCAGCGCAATGAGTAGATCACTCTAGATTACGTCTAAAAACGGTGCTATATGCGGTTCTATGCTAAAACTTTGCAGCACAGATGTAAACAAACCAATTTGCGCTAAGTGGAGAAATTTTGCAAAAACTAAAACTTGATTTACAGGCGATAGAATAATCCTAGAAATTAATGTAACATAGTAAATAAGATGTACTTTTTAGCGCAGTTCCGATGGTATACTTTTTTCTGTTGAGGGATGTATGTGTCAAAATTTGTAACCTTAACTGGTGAGATTGGTACTTGCTTAGGCAGGGGTGGGGTTAGACATCCGAGCCTATATAAGCAAGCGGTCATCTTGGCCGGGGGTTGCAACCATAGATAGAAGCACAAGCGGCCAAAGACACTACTAGCTAGGGCATAGCCACCAATGGTAAACTAACATACACTAACAAGCGACAAACGTCGGCAAGCCCCTGCATATCAGGAACACTGACTGGTAATTACCAGCTGCTATTATAGCCGACCAACAAGCCACAGCAGGGACACAGGCGAGCTCGCCCACTGACGCACAAACAAAGTCCCAACATTACCTTACACTGTACATCCGATACATGACCTATCGGACACAAAAACGTTAATAAACCTAACTGTTGCAGGTTGCTGACGCTGAACGAGAGTTCTACATCGGCACCCAGCGCCAGCCTCCGAGTAACACAACTGCGCAACGTCAAAGGTATCGACATGCATGATACCCACCACTAACAAAGCCTACCTTTGCATGACCTATCGCAGGCAGCAAGACATCCGCTACTGCTCTTACCACCCGACCTAACTATCGCAGAGGTTTTTTTTCCCTTGGCTCTTGCCTTGGAACTTTTTTTCCTATGCCATTCAAACCGCTACCCTTCGTTCAACTTCGACCCAATCTATCTCCAGATGAGCGCGTATTAATGGTTAACCTTAACCAGACGTACGCAATCATTGCAGTACCCACATCCTGCGACACCTCACATTCGTGAAAACTAACCCCTATGCAGAGATGGCAGTAGACCTACTGAGTTGGCCAACATGCCGGTGTGGGCGTGGAGGGGCTCCACCTCTATAAAAAAAAATGGCCCGGGGTCAGTCGTTCGGCAGTCGGTTGGCGGGTGGGTGGCGAGCGAGCCCCACTTGTGGGTAGCCCCTATGGTCGTTTGAGTAAGCATTTTTCGAGCTGATTTATTTCGACAAAGAGTATTTGTTTAATAGTGCAAGTGTGCAAGCATATATTTGGTGAACTGGAAGTGCTATGATTATTTGTGTGAGTACGAATTACGAGGTATACATCGGTGTAAGTGAACATGGGGCGATCTATGATTTCGCGCCAAAACTGCTAGAACAAAGAAGACACTGAAACTTGTGGTTCTGTTCGAGTTGACTGAGTAATTTTCGATTATAGCAGCCTATATTAGTGCTATTGGTGGCTCGGAGTCAAATTATTATTAAAGTATGTAAATCGTCTCACCAGTGCTAATTTCATTGTGTGAAAGAAAAGGACGACGCCAATAAACAGTGATGATAAAAACTTAATTGAACTGTGTCGTGAAAAATGATTTCGCTAGAATTATCGCCTAGTTTTTGTTCCCTGGCATAAACTGTACTTATGTCTGAGTGACATTAATTCAAAAACTATAATCAATGCGCGGGTGTGGAACAGTGTACTCATGCACCAAGTGTGAAAATCATCCCCTGAGACTTACGTGAGAGCCAAAATTTGCACTAACATTTTTTAACGAACATTTGTATATGCACATTCGTTTGAACTCTGCAACCGCACTTATTTTTCGGCCCCGTCGCAAGTCGTACATTTCATTGACGTGGGTAACATTAGGGTACATGGAAAGGAAGCAACTTGAATTTCGGCATTCGACTGAAGTTATTTATGAAAACAATTAAAAATCTAAATCTAGTTTTCTAATGGGTATGTCAAAGCTTTCCTCCAGAATCAGTGACAAGTGTCATACTTACTATCATCCAGTTGAAAAGTGGCAAGCCATTCTAGCAAACCATTTAGCGCATCTACTTTCATTCATTTCTACACAATAATTCTACAGGATGGGTGCTGCGTTGACAGGTTATGACAATTTAAAAGTGTAGCTGGATCTGATTGTGTTTGTATGTGCTGACTTCATTTCCTGTTTCCTCTTTAAGTTAACCTTGTGCTGGGTATGTCAGTTGCTTTTCTGGGTGAGCTTTAGAAGTGAGGAGCGCTGTGAACATGGGGCAGGTGAATAGTTGAGGGACTCGAATATCCGCCCCCTGGCGAGCCGAGGGAATGTGGCCTTTCACAGAACTGCGGGCGGGGGAGCATTGTCATGGGGAAGTACTTTCGACTGTTATAATACTGGTGCCAGGGCAATTGTGCAGTTTATTGCACATATCCATTTTGGACGGCCAAGCTGAAAGCATTCGTTCCAGATGACAGAACTATGCCAGTAGGAGGAAGACGTTTGGGCCATGTTAAGAAAATGCTTTCAGCAGATGAACATCTATTGGCTGTAGAAAAAAATATTGGTAAAACAGCTCTGGCACACTACTGGTACATAGTTGACGACTAGCATCGAGCATAGTTCTTTATTTTTCTCTAGGGCCCGTAGTTATCGTTCGAGAGGGTAGTGATTAATGGAATTGGTGAGACCTTAGGAGGATTTGACACATAGTGCGACAGTTTTTAGAAAACACTTGAGGAAATAGAGGTTATTGGTTTTTTGACATTGCACGTTTACTTGGCGGGAGATTTCTTACAAGGAAACAATTACATCACTGGCAGATCAGTATAACTTTAGAGCGGATTGATTGTCGAGATTCTTGGCAGTAGGACGAGAGTGGTAAGTTCTTTACCAACTAGCGAAAGGGCTTTTTAACTGGACTTGCGGCTGATCACGTTGGTACTTCGCAGGTTGCACGTCGAATTGCAGCAGCAGACTTCATTACTAGGGATGGGGATCCAATGTTGGAGCCGTCGTCAGAGCCATCCTAGCGTCGTACTTGATGCCAGCCACCCACGGTGTCACTGTCCTACTCATATCGCACCGACGATAATGGTAAGCATGACTAGCAGCTCTGACATGTTAAGACCATCATGAGCTAGCAATCTGGATTTGTCATCGGATTCTTTTCCCAAGTTTGTCAGTGCATTCTCATTTACTTGGGTTTCTTTGGTTTTCTGCCCAGACCAAGAACCTTTGTAATTGATTTGGGGCAGGCAGAGATAAATTTCATAGAGTCAGATGCGTATTTGTCAACCAGCTCCGACTGCCATATAATAACTTTGACAGCCAATATTTCCATTTTCTAATTATCCCTGGTAATTCTGTGTTTGTAACCTCAACGTTCACATAATTGATTTAAATACTTGTCCATCCTAATACTTTTCTGTATTAAACCGAAGAGTTCGTTAAAATATTGTCTTTTATATCACATTTAATATTTCTCAAAGATAAAATGCACAATTCCCAGCCACAATCTTTCGTAGTGTTAATAGATCCATTGTGTATATCTTCTCCAGCATAGGGTCTCAAGGGTTTGTATGTATCACGCTTTATTGTGAATAAGTTCACTTCACTCTCACTCACATGAGGTTCCGCAAGACTAGAGTGGGTTGATGTAAACTGCATTGAAACGGCTAGAACACTAAACGAATATTTAAGGTCCACAGATGAAATGAGTCCTGTAGGGTTGCTATACATTGAAAGCATCTCACTGTACTGTGACCAAGTGTGTACAGAAATGATGTAACAGATTACTGGTGTTTGGCTGAGGACACAGAACAGTAATTATGAATAACAAGTAAGATGGTAGTACCCCTGGTTTTTTCTAACAGATCATAAGATCAGCATGACCACGAGGAAAGCCTCCGCAGTCGCAACAAGTAAGTGAAATCTCTCGTAAGGCAAGCGATTCTCTAATATTAACCTCTAACGTTTTACACAGAATAAACGACTGTAGTAGATACTCTAGCTTTGTAACAGTATCAGATCCTAACAGCAAGTAGTTAGAGATGTAGCAGAGAGTCAAACTAGTGGAAAGACATCGATGAAAACAAACTTCTACCACCTGTCTTGAGCAGAGGTACCACATGTACCATAAAATAATGTGGATCCATGGGGTTAGTCCGGCTGGCACTTAAAATTGTTGACGTTGCGGAGTTATGAAGAAACAAATTGGTTTTTAATGTGGAGATAACAGTAGGATGAGTCGGCTTAATGAGCTAATTACCTATTTGCAGTTTTTTTTCCATATGGCTGTGCAAAAGTTGTGACTCCAATGCTCCAATTATAGACTGATGAGAGAAAACATTGCGACCACAGCTCACCGACGGAAAGAATGCCGCATAGTCAGCTGCAGGCGTGTAAAGCGTTTAAGTACAACAAAGCGCAAATGAAGAAATCCACTGATTTAAGCGACTTTAACAAAGGCTCGAAACCTTAGTACGAGCTTCTCTGAAACTGAAAAGCTGGTCGGCTGTTCGTATACTACTGTGGTGAGCATAAATGAAAAGTGGTTGAAGATGGGTGAATTTGTAAACAGGCTGCTAGGTGATGGACGTCCACACCTCATCACTGAATGTGGAATTCAGAGGTTTGCCTGGTCTGTAAATCAGAATGGTCAGTGATCTGTGGCGTGTCCGACAACACATTACAATACTGGTGTGGTCAGAAATGTTTTCGATCAAATCGCTCAACACAGAACCGTTCCGCAGCAAACGATCTCTCCACGTTCCCCTGTTGATCCAACGAAATTATCAATTACTATTGGAGTGGACACTGAATCGTCGAGACTTTATAGTGGATCACTGAAAACGTGTCGACTGGGCGAATGAATCAGATTTCTTGGTACACTCGGTCGATGGTCGTGTCTAGATTCGTCGTAATCCAGGCTGCTCGAAACAAGCCTCACGCCATGGACTCATGTCGCTTTGAGCAGTATTGTGTTAAGGGGAACATTTATCTGGCCTTCTATTGGGGCAGTGGTAGTTTTTTAAAGGTGTGAACTTTACTGCGGGACTCCTGCATTCCTTCTTACCCGAAGGCAATGGGGTCTTCCAGCATCATAGGTTAATCGATCGTGTAACAATGTGTGAATTGTGCTACAGTGGATTTAGAAGGATTATGGTGTTCTCACGTTGATATGTTAAACAATAGTCGCCTATTCGTACTTGGTGGAACACATGTGGAACGCTATCTAGTACCAGCTACGCACCTACGAACTGTCCGCCCGTAATTTACAGGAACTGCGTGACTTGTGCGTAGACGTCAGGTGCCACACACTTCCAGAAACTTACTGAGGACTGACTGAATCCTAACCACGCAGGTTCGTAGCTGTATTGCTTTCCTAAGACACTATTAAGGTGGTGTTCGTATTGTTCCATTAAGTTTCGGGTTGTGCAGCCGCAAGAATTTTCCTTCTTCTTCTAATATTTCGGCTTCAGCCATCTTCAGAGTGAGCCACAAGACTGCCGCTCCAGTTTTTTTTCTTTTGTTTCTTTATTGTGATTTCATTCCCCTGCCCCATATGGGCAGGGGAGGGCTGTCAGCAGCACAATCCGCCGCTCTTCAGCCGAGTGACATGACAACTAAAACAAGAATAAAATAATACATACATAAGGAGGTAAAAAAGGGGAACATAAAACAGAGTAAGGGGAGAAAATGGAGGTAAAAATACACTGACATGTAGACGTTCATTGGGGACAGTTAAAAAAGTCACCAGAAAGTTAAAAAACGCAGTTGGCGATTCTTAAAACACAGAGAAGACACTGGATGCGCACGCACAGGTTAAAAGTTGGCCACAGTATTAAAAACACTCCGAAACAACACACTTAAAACCCACTTGGGGCACACACGACGAATAATAAAACTACCAGGTGGGACCTGCCGAGGGAAAGGGCAGAGAGGATGGAAAAGGAGGGGAGAGCATGGGGCAGCTGGGGAAGCGGCGGGATGAAGAGAGGAGGGGCAACCGTGGGTTCACGAAGAGGCAGGAGACACATGGGGCGGGAGAGGAAAAGGGAAGACAGGGCAGGAGGGAGCGCAGAGACACTGAAAGAAGGCACAAGTGATGGAAGGGGAGTAGGAGGGGAAATCCGCTCAGAAGAAGGGAGGGGGAGGAGAGGGAGCCCTGAGGAGGAGGCAGGAAGAGGGGGTTAGAGTTGGTAGGAAGGGTAGATGTCAGGGCGAAGCTCATTATCCGGGAGTGGTAGACGGTGGAAGTTGTGTTGGGAAAGGAGATGGAGGGTGTGGAGATGGAGAGAGGGAGGGACACAACGGTAAAGGCGCGGCAACTGGTTGGGAGTGGAGAGGAAGGGAGACACCAGGGGGTGAGGGGGATCAAGGCGGTGGACAATATATAGTGTGCGGATGTGTACAAGGAAAAGGAGAAGGTGGGGGCCGCTCCAGTGCTCGCTTCGTCCCTTTATACTCGTGTACCGCGCCACTGCGCATGCCGCCACAGATGCAAATGCGACAGAGACGTTGGTCGGCGGCAAAGACGTGCACAATACGCGAGTTACATCTGTGACTCCGGAGTCGATTTGTGTTGGCATGTCGATATATCCTTGTGGGCTGCACTGTAACGACGTCTTTGTGAGTTTATTACACCAAGTGCCGGATTCCATGATTTATCAAGGTTGAAACCACTATCTCTGTTAATGAAGTTCATCGTCAAGCGAATCTCAACTGCCTCCTTCACTATCAAGTCCCAAAAAGGTGATGTATTTGCCAAAATTTCGACATTGTCATACAACATACTGTGAGCAGTGTCAATACAGTGCTCTGCCACTGCCGACTTGTTACGTTGTAAAAGTCGTGTGTACCTCCGGTGTTCTGTACATCTTTCTTGGACAATACGAGTTGTTTGTCCAACGTAAGAATGGCCACATTCACATGGAATTTTGTAAACACTAGATTTTCGGAGCAGCAAATCATCTTTGACGGAACCCACGAGTGCATCTGTCTTGGGTGGAGGACAAAAAATCACTTTTACTTTGTGTCAGCTGAGAATCCGTCCTGTTTTTGATGAGAGGCTACCCACATATGGCAGGAAGGCCATCGATTTAAAGGTTTCTTCGTCTTCTTTCGCTTTCTTTGTGGCCTCTTTCGGTTTCATTTTCAGTGCCTTCTGTATTTGCCGTGGGGAGTACCCATCGTCTTCAAACACTCTTTGTAAGTGGGAAAATTCATCACGCAGACTGCTTGCGTCAGAAATAATATGAGCTCTATGGGTCAAAGTTTGGAGAACACTCATAGTCAGGGCAGGATGGTGGCAGCTATGTGCACGTAAGTATAAATCCGTTTGCGTCGGCTTCCGATACGCTTCATGTAACAAAGTACCATCCTCTCTGCACCGAACCAGAGCATCCAAGAACGGAATGCATCCCTCCTTTTCAACTTCCATTGTGAACTTTATTTAATCGTGGAGAGAGTTCAGATGTCTTAAGAAGTCTTGCAAGTTATCTTAAAAAAATGATTCAAATGGCTCTGAGCACTATGGGACTTAACTGCTGAGGTCATCAGTCCCCTAGATCTTAGAACTACTTAAACGTAACTAACATAAGGACATCACACATTTCCATGCCCGACGCAGGATTCGAACCTGCGTCCGTAGCGGTCGCTCTGTTCCAGACTGTAGCGCCTAGAACCACTCGGCCACTACGGTCGGCAAGTTATCTTCACCATGGGGCCAAACTACAAAGGTATCATCAACATACCTCCAGAATAACATGGGTTTCAGATCACCAGATTCAAGCGCCTCCTCCTCGATGTCTTCCATAAATAAACTGGCCACCAGAGGGGATAAGGGACTACCCATGGCGACTCCGTCCGTCTCTTCAAAAAATTCGTTGTTAAATAAGAAGTATGTAGAGGTCAGAACATGTTTGAATAAAGCTGAAATATCTTTGTCATAACCTCTTTCAATACGTTGTAGAGATTCTGGTTCAAGTGGCTCTGAGCACTATTGGACTTAACTACTAAGGTCATCAGTCCCCTAGAACTTGGAACTACTTAACCTAACTAACCTAAGGACATCACACATGTCAATGCCAGAGGCAGGATTCGTACCTGCGACCGTAGCGGTCGCGCGGTTCCAAACTGTAGCGCCTAGAACCGCTCGGCCATTTCAGCCGGCAGAGATTTTGGAAGGGTGTTCGTATTGTTTGGGCTCATCGTTGTATAAGTGGCGAACAAAAAATTTCCTATTCAGGATGTTTTTGCAGCCTATATGCGGGTATATAAGCACTGGGTTATGTAAGAACCACCAAATAGGCAAGGGTTAGTGTGGAATTCATGTCTTACTGCCGTGTGTGTCGTAAATATGGCAGCATGAACTCTGGCGATGTTGTTAGAAAATGTGTCCAAAGAGGATCAATGTGCCATTACTCTTTTCTTGGCTGGGGAAGGAGAAACACCGGTAGACATCCATGGGAACATGAAGAATATGTATGGAACAGCGTGTCTGTCGAAAACCACCATTGTGGAATGGTGCCCTAAGTTCCGTGGCGATAGCGATACGACAAAAGTCGCCAATCGATCTACAAGTCCAGCCTCATCCATTACGGACAACAATACGTGAGCACCTGACCAGTATTCCTGATATCTCCCAATGCGATTTTCAAGCGTTCGGTCCTATGAAGAAGGCCTCGAAATATCGACGATTCCTGTCAGGGGCCTATAAAATGTGCTACACAGACAAACTAAGGTAATAAAGAAGAGGTAAAGAACTATTATCGAACAAAAATAAAAATCCATTGCCGATCCAATTTCCTTGGTCTCCATGTTACGGTCGACGACAACAGGAAAATTCAAGTGAAAGTTTAAAAAACGAAGTACATCAGACTTGCAGCGAAAAGTGGGCGGGGAGCGTATACGGACGGAATACTGATCTAAATCAGGGCGCTGGCTAGCTGAGTGGAGCCGGGTTTAGCAGCCGTGATGGCCTGCGTCCACGCAGACGGCGGCGGCAGCCGGCGCCAGACTCGCCCAGTACATAAAAACAGCTAATCCCGTTTACGGCGCGGCTCTCCTCCATTGCGACGAACGAGCGCTTCGTCGCCCAGCGACCAGCTAACTCCTGCCTCCCGCCCCACTCCCCCACTTCACCGAGCAACCCTTTCTGTCGCCGCCTCCCCTACTCCTGCCCCATTTTCTCCCAGCAACGTAGCTTCTTCCCACGCCACCCTCCACTCGTCTCTTCGCACGACTGCGTTCATCTCCACGCCGTCCTGCGGCGGTATGGCTCTGCACTTCCATAACGGCCAACATTGCAGGCAGACTGATGTCAACTTTTACAGCACCTTCCGCTGGTCGAACATCTCTGCGACCACATTCCATAGACGGCGAATTCGCCTGAGTTTCAGTGACCTTGCCTAGACTGTTAATGTCATCGTAGTTTTAATAGCCCTGAGCAACAATCGTTTTTCTCCTCTTCATTTCTTCGTCCGCTGATATGTGGCAGAGGCAGCGAGAAACCTCGAAAGCCTCTATTGTTCAATCATTATAATAACTGAGATGCGTAAATTAAAACTTTATAATAACCTTTTCTCTTACAAAGCGTGCTTTCAGTGTTGCTGTGTTCTCGATACTCGATTGCCTAAACCTACAGTTGGTCCTGGTGTAAAGCTATGGAAAAAGTCTTTAAAACTGTAAGTAAGCTGTTTAAGTTTTTATGTTGGTAACGTCACCTAACGCCCTGTATGAAAATCACTGGCTGTGCTGTGTGCAGTCTGTGGCTGGTTGGCATTGTTGTAATATTCGCTATTGTAGTGTTGGGCAGTTGGATGTGAACAGCGTATAGCGTTGCGCAATTAGAGGTGAGCCGCCAGCAGTGGTGGATGTGGGGAGTGAGATGGTGAAGTTTTGAGACCGGATGATCTGGACGTGTGTCCATCAGAGAGAGTAAATTTATAAGGCTGGATGTCATGGACTGATATATATATACGAGGGCAGTTCAATAAGTAATGCAACACATTTTTTTCTCGGCCAATTTTGGTTGAAAAAACCGGAAATTTCTTGTGGAATATTTTCAAACATTCCCGCTTCGTCTCGTATAGTTTCATTGACTTCCGACAGGTGGCAGTGCTGTACGGAGCTGTTAAAATGGCGTCTGTAACGGATGTGCGTTGCAAACAACGGGCAGTGATCGAGTTTCTTTTGGCGGAAAACCAGGGCATCTCAGATATTCATAGGCGCTTGCAGAATGTCTACGGTGATCTGGCAGTGGACAAAAGCACGGTGAGTCGTTGGGCAAAGCGTGTGTCATCATCGCCGCAAGGTCAAGCAAGGCTGTCTGATCTCCCGCGTACGGGCCGGCCGTGCACAGCTGTGACTCCTGCAATGGCGGAGCGTGCGAACACACTCGTTCGAGATGATCGACGGATCACCATCAAACAACTCAGTGCTCAACTTGACATCTCTGTTGGTAGTGCTGTCACAATTGTTCACCAGTTGGGATATTCATAGGTATGTTCCCGCTGGGTCCCTCGTTGTCTAACCGAACACCATAAAGAGCAAAGGAGAACCATCTGTGCGGAATTGCTTGCTCGTCATGTGGCTGAGGGTGACAATTTCTTGTCAAAGATTGTTACAGGCTATGAAAGATGGGTTCATCACTTCGAACCTGAAACAAAACGGCAATCAATGGAGTGGCGCCACACCCACTCCCCTACCAAGAAAAAGTTTAAAGCCATACCCTCAGCCGGTAAAGTCATGGTTACAGTCTTCTGGGACGCTGAAGGGGTTATTCTGTTCGATGTCCTTCCCCATGGTCAAACGATCAACTCTGAAGTGTATTGTGCTACTCTTCAGAAATTGAAGAAACGACTTCAGCGTGTTCGTAGGCACAAAAATCTGAACGAACTTCTCCTTCTTCATGACAACGCAAGACCTCACACAAGTCTTCGCACCCGAGAGGAGCTCACAAAACTTCAGTGGACTGTTCTTCCTCATGCACCCTACAGCCCCGATCTCGCACCGTCGGAGTTCCATATGTTTGGCCCAATGAAGGACGCAATCCGTGGGAGGCACTACGCGGATGATGAAGAAGTTATTGATGCAGTACGACGTTGGCTTCGACATCGACCTGTGGAATGGTACCGTGCAGGCATACAGGCCCTCATTTCAAGGTGGCGTAAGGCCGTAGCATTGAATGGAGATTACGTTGAAAAATAGTGTTGTGTAGCTAAAAGATTGGGGAATAACCTGGTGTATTTCAATGCTGAATAAAACAACCCCTGTTCCAGAAAAAAAAATGACTTTTGAACACTATTAAGATAAATACATTGTTTGTTCTCTATCAAAATCTTTCATTTGCTAACTGTCTAACTATGCCTATCAGTAGTTAGTGCCTTCAGTAGTTAGAATCTTTTATTTAGCTGGCAGTATTGGCGCTCGCTGTATTGCAGTAGTTCGAGTAACGAAGATTTTTGTGAATTAAGTGATTCATGAAAGGTACAGGTTATTGTCAGTCAGGGCCATTCTTTTGTAGGGGTTATTGAAAGTCAGATTGCGTTGCGCTAAAAATGTTGTATGTCAGTTTAGTGTTGATCAGAATAAGTAAAGACAGAAATGTCTGAGTACGTTCAGTTCTGCTCAGCTGTTTGAAAATCAAATAACGTAAGAGGTTTATCAGCACAATCATTCATAAATTTATCTAAAGGGGACGTTGCAAAACATGGCGCATGATCTTTCTGAGAAACTTTTCTTCCCTATGGAGTTCCAAAATTTAAAAGATGTGAAGGGCGTCTCTTGTTGACTAGTGTTTTACTGGTTAAAAAAGTAATGCTAAATTTCTGTACTTTTATTATCACAAAGAAAACGCAATGCCTCAGTATGAAGGGCACTTGGAAAAATAAGTTCCTCCTGCTATTTTGTTACAAATTGTAATTTTTGGGACCATCACTGAGTACAAAACACAATATGATTCGTGCAAAGAAGAAAATATCAACCAGCCTATGTTAAAAATATTATTGCTTTACACAAACCGGTTTCGAAAAGATAGGTTCACCTTCAGAAAACTGCTCCAGTTTACAAACACTATAAAGAATTTAAAAATATGGATGACGGAGAAAAATAGATACTACATGTTTCTTAGACCCGTTAATTTTTTTATTATTACGCGTTTCGGGCTGCCCCTAAAAAGTACGGTAACAAAAGTTACGTAGCATACATAAAAACAGGTGCCCTAAATGAGCAATGTAGTTACAACCTACATGCACAACAGTTCTTTCTGATAGGTGAATACATACAATTTTAAATAAATGTGACATATAACTTTGACAAGTACGTCAAATATAGTCATTAAAAAATAAAGTTAAACAAAATAGATACGATGAACTAACATGGACAAAACTTATAGTGGAATGATAGGAACGGCCCCTTCTACCTGGTACGAAACAATCTATCAACCGAGGGCGTCACTACAGCGGCGCTGCTTTACAACTTCATTTCATCCTTATCATTTGTTAGATATTTGTCCATAATAAAAGTTAATATTAAAATGATGCGTGAAATAAAAACTGTAATTGCTTATTTTAAGAGCTGTTCATATCAACTTCTTTTTGAGTGTTACGGACATATTTTGGGCAAATCTGTAACTGATGATAACGATGAAATGATGATGTAAGGCAGTGACGCTATAGTCACACCATCTGTTCATAGATTGCTTACCTAACAGGTACAAGAGGCCGTTCCTATCATACCACGCCAACTTTTGTCCGTGTCAGGTCATCGCATCTATTGCTGCTATTTTGTTTAACTTCATAGTTTCCTGACTAGCTTTTAAATAATTGTCGAAGTCTATGCATTCGTCTATCAGAAATAACTGTTGTGTAAATATTCTGCTACTACATTGCGTACCTGTGTTTTAAATAATAACTTTACTTTTGTTACTGTATTTTTATCAGGTGAAGATACGCGGAGCCCGAAACAAGAAATGAAGAATAAAATAAACAGGTTTAAAACATCTAGTACCTATTTTACCGTGATCGTTTAGCTATTTCAAATCTCTTAAAGTTCTTGTGATTATATTTGTCGGAAACCTCTACCGAGACTTTCAGTCAAGTACGATGTTCACATTTACATTACTTTAGTTGTAGGGAAGAAAACTCCCAGCAACTAATATAAAAACGAAAGGTAATATAGATGAATCGAACAGCCGAGTGAAGATAAACATGTAGGTTGAAAGCTGGTGGCCGTGGCATATTTGTAAATAAATAGTATCATTAACAGTGGCTGGTGGCTGTTTTCTTGTTTGCAAGAATCAACTTGCAAAAATTTTCTTACTGGCACTTACAACCAGTCAGTTTCCCGGTGCTCTACTTATAACGTTCTTAATGAAGTATTTACTGTCTAATTTACTTCATTATTTTTTGTTGTGATACGGTGAGCAGCATGATTGGTATGACAATACCTCGACAGCTCTTTCCATACAAGAAAGCTATGTACAGAGATGTGTTGTATTTCCATTCGCCTGACGAAAGTCACAATTGCCACTTACTCTGTGGTGACAAAAATAATGGAAAGCATCCTAATATTGAGCAGACCTCTGTTTACCCGAAACTCGAAGTAGCATGGACTAAAAAAGTCGTCTGGAAGTTCCCTGCTGTGATATTGAACCATGACGCCCCTATAGCCTTGCATAATTGCGGAAGTGTTGCCGGTGGAGGATTTTGTGAACGACCTGACCTCTCGATTATGTCCCAAAAAAAGGTTCGCTGGGATTGATGGCGGGCGATATGGGTGGTCAAATATTTCGCTCGAATTGTCCAGAATGTTCTTCAAATCAATCGTGAACAATTGTCGCCCGGTGATATAACGCATTTTCATCCATAAAAATTCCATCACTGCTTGGGAACGTGAAGTCTATGAAAGGCTGCCAATAGTGGTTCAAAAATGGTTCAAATGGCTCTGAGCACTATGGGACTTAACATCTGTGGTCATCAGTCCCCTAGAACTTAGAACAACTTAATCCTAACTAACCTAAGGACATCACACACATCCATGCCCTAGGCAGGATTCAAACCTGCTACCGTAGCAGTCGCGCGGTTCCGGACTGAGCGCCTATAACCGCTAGACCACCGCAGCCGGCGCTGCCAATGGTCTCCGAGTACCTAGACATAACCGTTACCAGTCTGTGATCGGTCCAGTTGGACCAGAGGGCCCAGTCAGACCAGAGGGCCCAGTCAATTTCACATAAACGCAGCCCACATCATTATAGCGCCAGCAACAGCTTGCGCAGTGCCTTGTTGACAACTTGGCTCCATGACTTTGTTGGGTCTGCTGCACACTCGAACCTACCATCCTCTCTTACCAGTTGAAAAGGGGGATACTCTAATCGGCCACGGTTTTCCAGTCGTCTAGGGTTGAACCGATATGTTCACGAGCCTAGGAGAGGGGCTGTAGGCGATGTCGTGTTTTAGCAAAAGTATTCGCGTTGGTCGGTCGTCTGCTGCCTCAGACTGTTAACACCAGATTTTAACGCTCTGTGTTAACGGATCCGTTCGTTATTTCACTCAGTATTACTTGCCTGTTACCATTGACCATTCTACACAAATGAAGTTACCCTCGGTTGTTAAGTGAAGCCTTTCGGCCGGTGCTTTGTCCAGAGTGTAAGGTCATGCCTGAAATGTGATATACTCGGCACACTCTTGACACTGTGGGTCTCAGAGTATTGAATTCCCTCACGATTTCAGAAATGGAATGTCGCTTGCGTCTAGCCCAAACAACCATTCCGCGTTCAAAGTCTGTCAATTCCGTCGTGCGAATGTAATCACGCCGGAAACTACGTCACATGAATCACCGCAGTACAAAAAACAGCTGCGCCAATGCACTGCCCTTTTATACCTTGTGTACACGAGACTACGGCCATCTGTATATGTTCCGATCGCTATGCCATGACTTTTGTCACCTCAGCGTACGTTTTCCATTCCCACTCTTCAATTATTTTCGTTGTATCAGAAAAGCTACGTTGCCAGCTTTTCCGAGAAATATGGGAAACACTCTTGATGTAAAGTTACGAAACGCTTTGTCTTCATAACTTTGATTGTTTTTACATTACTTAGACGAATTTGTTTTAGGAGAAAAAGCAGATACGAAATATTCATTGTGTGGGGCTAACTAGCCAAGTAGCCCAGAGGAGAGCAAAGAGAATATATGTCAAGGGAATGAGAGAAGAGGTTCATACATCTTTCTTGACAAAAGAAGCTCGAAATATGTAACGAGAAGCTAACTTCTCTAAGAAGGGATACCAGAACCTCCACAAGTTGGCCAAGTACGATAATGGGACAATACTCGCCAACGAGTTCAACATCACTGAGAGATGGAAACGGTAGTTCAGGGAGCCTCTCAGCTGTAAAGAACCTACATATCTTCTCGAATTCCAGTTTTAGGCACTGCAGTTAGATTCTTCACGACCTACACTCGAGGAACTAAGAAATCAAATAATGTGGCTGAATAGAAGAAAAGCGCAGGAGAAGGCCGAATCTGGACTAGAGGAAGACACATCACAAGAGAATTCATCAACTAACCAAAAGGATTTGGATCGTGTAGGACAACCAAGAAGATTGCAAGCTACTGTCATCTACCCTAACACTAGAAATTTGACGAAATGTACTGCACCAACTACAGAGGAATCACCTGTCCAACTGTTACGTACAGAATCAAGCCATTTGCGAAACAAATGGCTTGTGAATATCAGATTGTTTCAAGGAAGTGTCGTTCAGCTGTAGAAAGCGACTATGTACTGTGGCAGCTCACGAAGAAGATGTGGAAATATGTCGAAGTCTTTCATGCTCTCTAGATAGATTTCAATGAACCATACCACAGCATTTACCGCGAGAACCCAATGAACTGCTTGACTGAGTTTGGAATGTTCAAGAAACTCGAGAGCCTAGTTAGAGTTTGTCTAACTGAAAGGAAAGGCAAACTGAAGCTCAGGAGCCAAGTCACGGAGAGCTTCAACACAATCACAGTGCTGAGACGAGGGTCTGGTGTCACCTATTAACTTGGCTGTCGAAAAGGTAATGAGGGAAGCGCTTTATACGAATTTTGAAGAGATAGAAGTCGAAGTTGTGAAAACCAGGTACTTTCCTACGACGTGGTCCTGTCGTTCTGATCTAGGAAAGAACTGATGAGAATGAACATATCGTCGATGCCGCAGCGAGGCAGATCTGGTTTCTTTTTTTTTTTTTTTTTTTTTTTTTTTGAGTCAATTCAAGACAGGGTATCCGATGAGGAGCAGGACTAACCCTTAATCAAGAAGATAACTTTATCCACTGATAGTAGGAAACGGAGTCTGCAAAAGGATTCATAGTTATCACACTTTTATCTGCTTGAAGCCCTTGAAAACGTAGAAATTAACGCGAAAAATAGAGTTCTACACCCTTAGATTTTAATATTTTGAAATGACTATTCGTAATGTCCAAGTAATGGTAGGATCCCCCATTTCAAAACGATTTTTGAGGAGCATTTAAAAAATTAGAATCAGTAGGTGAATACTGATGATTTTTTTGTAGTAGTCAATCACTTGTCACTTTCTGAGAAAAGCAGCGAAAGGTGGATGAAATATATTTTCTTTTGTCTTTTTAATTGAGTATTTTGTTTCTATGTATCTTGAAACTGAGAGAATCGTAATTTTTTATCTTTGTTCGAGTTCTATGTTTATTGCAGGAAATAATAGGAATAAAAAATCGAAAATAACTTATTTGAGTAACCTGTTATTTTTAGTGGGTTTAACAGCCCGGTTAAATTACCTAAAAGTGAGAAACCTCAGCATAGATTTCAACAATGTTACATACAATGCATGGGAAGAGGATCGAGGATAGCATAGGATCCTAATAATTGCTGTAAGGCCAAATGTAATCACTGTAAAGATTCTAGAGTTCTACTCTGTATTAAAGAAATATATGGAATGAAAAAGACACGTCAATAAAATTAGTGGTATCACTAAAAAATCATTTGCAGCTTTTGAAAAGTTTTTGTCAAAACGCACAACAACGCTCGACAAGCAAACTACGGTTGCCGAGCTTAAAATTTCTGCTTTCTTAGCAGCTCATGATATTCCTTTTAATGCAACTGTCTATTTGACGACAATGTTAAAAAGTGTGTTTCCTGAGTCTAAAATAGCACAAAATGTTGATATGAAAAGGAACAAACCTATGGCTCTTATAAGAACTGCTATAGCACCTTCCCATAAAAAGGTTTTGCGAACATCAAAAAGTGAAATTTCCTATTTTGACACATGAAAGTATCTATATTACTTCAGTCAGTTCTATTTGCACTGTTGTGTGCTATTATGACGGAATGGAAGCCCAAATGTAGACCAAACTCTTTAAATTGACTGAAATAATGGGGAAGCTGTGGCTAATTTGCATGAGGAAGTCAATCAGGCTTTAGTACAAACAATATTCCATTAGAAAATTTTATTGTTTTTGGCTAAGATGGTGATGCTACGCTGGGGAAGCACAATTCAGTATCCAGTTGATTAAAAGAGTTTCTTTTTGGGATCGTATTAGTAAACTACATTTGTCATTCAATTCACTTGTTGCTGATGATCCTTGCAACACACTTCCTAGTTGCTGTGAGGAACTTGCAAGAGATGTACATAATTACTTAAAACTAAGTTGCAAATGGAATGGTCAGTTAACTCAGTTTCACAAATATATGCATCTTAAAGTGCGTAGGCCGGCCGCTGTGGCCGAGCGGTTCTAGGTGCTTCAGTCCGGAACCGCGCTGCTGCTACGGTTGCAGATTCGAATCCTGCGTCGGGCATGGATGTATGTGATGTCCTTAGGTTTAAGTAGTTCTAGGTTCTAGGGGACTGATGACCTCAGCTGTTAAGTCCCATAGTGCTCAGAGCCATTTGAACCATTTTTTTAAAGTATGTAAAATACTACATCCAGCGCAGACTCGTTGGCTTTCACTTCTTTCTGTTATCGAACGAATCCTGGGACAGTGGGGTGCGTTTATTTAACGTTTTATTGATCAGAGGGGAACAGAAAAAGTTAATAAGTCCAAAGAGGTCCTAAACGTGTACCGTGATCCATCTATGAAACTGTATTTCCAATTTATAAAATGAGTTTTGCCCACGGTTAATACCAAGAATGCTTATGTAAAATCTTCAAACGATGTAGCGCTACTCTTAATGAAACATATGGATAATCTTTTAAAGACATTTAGCTAATCTACTTGTAACAGGATTACGCCCACAAAGAATCATTGGATACAATTATTGTGGATCCTGTAGAGGCTACAGATGAGACCAAGTTTGTGGACATAACAGCATTTATTTAGGTGTAGACCTTCTGGAAGCAATGAAGTCGAAGGGTGTTTTGGCCATACCTCATCCTTTAAAGGAGCTTTAGGATAGATCCCGCGACTTTTTAATTCGCCGATGTAAAGAAATTCTGATGCAGTTTAATGACCGTCTGCTACGTAGAACATGTATCTGTATTATCTGCAAAAAGAGCCTTGTCTCCTACTTAGAGAGAAGTTACGCCTAGTTTAACAAGACTGGCAGATGTTGTATCACAAGTTAAACCACCTAAAATGCAAAACGTTGACGATGAATGCCCTCGGAATTTGAACCTCATATATTTTGGAACAAGGTTCATTTAGCTTTTCATAACAATATGCTGTGTGTGAACTTATAAAATAATTTTAGCTTGAATACATATATGAAGAGAAAAATGTTATAGCATGCTTTGAATGTATAGATATAGGAATAATTAAAGGACAATGTACATGTTTCTCAGGTTGGACAAATCTCATCCGATGAAGATGTGCATTTTTAAGGTGCTCTAGCGGACTTCGACTGGCTAATAGTAGCACTTCTGCACTCCACAGAAGAATGTGAACGGGTTCAGGAAAGATAAAATCATAATTGTCAGAAACTGTAAACTGTTTAGCGGTTGAAACTTCCTGGCAGATAAAAACTGTGTGCCACACCGACACTCGAACTCGGGACCTTTGCCTTTTGTGGGCACGACTCAGGACCCGTCCTCACAGCTTCATTTCTGCCAGTACCTCATCTCCTACCTTACCAACTTCACAGAAGCTCTTCCGTGAATCTTCTGTGAAGTTTGGAAGGTGGGAGACGAGGTACTGCAGAACTGATGCTATGAGAAGTGGTCGTGAGTCATCCTCGGGTAGCCCAGCCGACACGGTAGCACGGTAGCTTAGCGTGATCAGTCAACGGTTAGCCGCCCTCTGTAATAAAAAAAAAAAAAGCTGAATTAATGGAATGACGATGAACTTGAGCAAGCGTCATTGGACGTCCGCGCCGAACAAATGGAACGAATAATCACGAACAACATGAGGTGATAAAAAAAAGTCTTTGGAGCGCGTACCCGCAAAAGGCAAAGGCCCCGAGTTCGAGTCTCGGACTGGCACATAGTTTTAATCTGCTGCAATGTTTCATATCAGCGCACACTCCGCTGCAGAGTGAACCATTCATTCTGTTTGGTAGTTACTGTTACTACCCGTCTTCACACATACAACGATGTACATCAAGTTGACCAGTTTATAATTTTGTCTGAGTATTACACTGATGTCAGTGACAGTGCCTAGATTCGTCCAGACAAGTGCAAACCGTTCTATCAGTGTCATTTCTTATTTCTGCGATGAATTTCGATTGGTTTGCCACCTTCAACGCACAAAAAAAGAACGCATCACAGGTCACCGCTTAAGCGCGGTGCATGTTGTGGACGCTGCTGTCTTCATCTTTTTATGCTTTTCATTTGAATCAAGCTCGTAGGTGGTTTGTTTTCCCACTGTCCAGTTTTCTGATTGCTGCGGAGGATTGTTGTGTTCGTGCAGTTACAGTCCTTGATTAGCTATGTGGTTCGTGTTTACATTGTGCATGTTGTGAATCTAGAAGGCCACAGTACAAGTTATGATGATAGAGGCAAGACGTCAACAGTAGTAATATTTCTTACAACGGACGGCTAATGTCTCCGTTTTCAAACTAAAGACACCATGCTAGCTTCACGAGCTTTCATCCTCATTGGAACGGTTTGAAACTTAGCCCAGTGAGTTAAGACGCAGCAAACTCTAATATGCTGAATTCACGTACTTATGGCTTTCTACTTAAAACATAATTTGTCTGAACATGCTTGGTTTCGTAATCAAGAAAACTCGTTTCTCCTCCTGTCTATCTATTAGTTACTGGTTGCTACTGAGATCTACATATTTCATTACTAGGCCAGAAAAGTCAATAGTGTAATGTATAGTTCTCATTAGAATTTTTTTTAGATTAAAAACTGTTAAACAGTGTAATAGCGTGCGTATAGACGCAATTTCTCTAACATCAGACATCGTCAAATAAGTAGCTCAGATGCAAAAGCCGCTAACTGCATGATGAGAGAAACTGAGGAAATCGCGAAAAATTCATCCCATCAGAACTATTAACGTTGAGGACTTCATTTGCTTTCTAAAAATAAATAAATACTAATTAATTACAAGATATTAATACCTGAAATTTTTGATTGTGTTTTATACATTAAAATCTTAAGCCAAATATTGCCTTAGTGGTTTTTGCACCCGATTCATGCAGTTAGCGGGTTTTGCAAACGTGTCGATCCAAATACAAAACAAACTTACGGTTGCAAAATCCGCTATTCAGTGATATGTTAGGAATGACAGGAAGATGGAATTTAATTGTTGCGAATATAAGCAGAATACGTTTTTATTTCGAAGAGAAGTTAGAAAATTATACAAAACTGACATATAAAAATATGAAGGTGACATTATTTTGCTAGGAATAACTGGCTTGCTTAACGTCAAAAAGAGAACACATACAGTAGGAATGTTCAATATTAGATCTTTTTTTAAATACTCCATCGCATTTTTGTCGTTAGAAGTTACTGTAGAAAATAAAATAAGCTCCAAATTGCATCTTTGTTAAACATTGACAAAAGTTTAGAAAATTCAAAAACTGGTGAAAAGTTGCATGTCAGTTAAAAGAGCGACAAAAATTGTAGAAAATGAAATTAGCGGAAAATTGATTTTAAGTGGCGTCGATCTGAGCTCAACACTGCCCAACTGAGTCACTTGTGGCTCCTTCAGATGGTTGGCAGTGGCAGGAGTGACAGTAGGAACGCCTTCCTGCTCAGCACCCCGCTGTAGAATCTGAATTAATCACTGGTCTCCCATGCTTCACCAGAACGCAGCCCCAAACGCTTATTTGCTTCTGAAAGTTTTGGACGAGCTGTGACTGGTGTTGGGCCATTTTCTTTGCTGAAACGTTTTCCCCTCTTCGCGATGCTCTTCCCGTCTCCAGCTTCAAAGTTATAGTAGGGCTCTCCATGAACTGGACAAATCTTCTTGTTTTTGCTTTTCTTGAACATGAGTTTTTTGTTTTGTTTTACGAATCTGGAACTGTCAGTTACCAGTAACTTTCACTAATCTTTCCACATACGTCATAACAATTAGTGTCAACACACTATTCATTGCATAACATTGCTTTCACAATACTTTTCATGTTCTTAGCGTCCTGGTTTGAAATCATCTCTTTTCCACTGATCAAGACGCCTCTTCATTTTCCGAGAGGGACCGTTACCCTCAGTCTTGTTCTTGTCATTTGCAGCTACAAAGATGGGTTCGATGTCTTGAAAAGTTACTGGTATTTCAATTACTCCCACTTCGTTTGCACCATTTTCTGCTTCTAAGGAGTCCACAAAACCACTTATTTCCTTCAAACACTCGTGCAGGTACGCTAACAAATGCTCTGCTCATCAGTTGAACTGTGCGTAAAGGCGTATTTCGACAACACCTCGGCAGTGAGAGCTTCATTTTGCGAACGCGTTCGCTACAGCGCAGCCAACCTATCTCTGAATAAGAAAGTTATCTCTTGAAATCGCAACAAACTGAAAGATAGCTTTGAATGTCTAGTTTCTTAAGTCTGATGTAAGATGGCTTGTTTTGCATCCGGACGTGGTATGGTGACCGCCATGCCTGTTGAAATTGGTGGGTTTTGCAAAAGTTAGATATTTAGTGGGCTTTGCACCCGAAGACAACGTGCAGTTAGCGGTTTTTGGAATCGAACACGATTTCCTACAGCCAATTTCAACGATATACAGCGGGTTCTGCACCCTGGAACCTATTCCATCGTGTAGGCGAGGAAAATAGTCTATACCGCAGTGTGCTCAACTCAAAATGGATAAGAGATGCATTAGGGGCTTTTGTATGTGGGCAACTCAAATGTTTTCAAGCGATGTCAGGCTAGCCGGCCACTGTGACCGAGCGGTTCTAGGCGCTTCAGTCCGGAACCGCGCTGCTGCTACGGTCGCAAGTTCGAATCCTGCCTCGGGCATGGGTGTGTGTGATATCCTTAGGTTGTACTGTACTGTGTTGTATGTTAACCGGGGACCTAGAAACGACGGAGAGGCTTCGTCCCCCCCACAGCCGCAGTGGCCTACAATCCCACGACGACTACCGCAGTCCACTTCACACCTCCGCCGCCCCACACCGAACCCAGGGTTATTGTGCGGTTCGGGCCCCGGTGGACCCCCCAGGGAATGTCTCACACAAGACGAGTGTAACCCCTATGTTTGCGTGGTAGAGTAATGGTGGTGTACGCGTACGTGGAGAACTTGTTTGCGCAGCAATCGCCGACATAGTGTAACTGAGGCTGAACCAGACGGCGTTCACCGAGGCAGATGGAAAACCGCCTAAGAACCATCCACAGACTGGCCGGTTCACCGGACCTCGACACAAATCCGCCGGGCGGATTCGTGCTGGTGACCAGGCGCTCCTTCCCAGTCCGGAAAGCCGTGCGTTAAACCCCACGGACAACCGGGCGGGCTGATGTCCTTACGTTAGTTGGGTTTAAGTAGTTCTACGTCTAGGGACTGATGACCTCAGATGTTATGTCCCGTAGTGCTTAGAGCCATTTGAACCATTTTTGATATCAGGGTACGATACACAGATATACTGCATTCACTATATATAAAATCGTCTGTACTATGTAGACCATCAACAATAATGACGACAAAGTAATTTTTGCAGTTTGATTCCTATTATTTTGCTCAGAAAATCTATATTTACACACGCTTAGAAACATATTACTGAGGAATTCACATAGTCGCCAAGTTTAAATTTTGCACACAATGAAGGTTTCTGTATTTGATTGATGTAAAAATAAAACACCAGGTGTAACATTAGTTTTGATGAACACTTTCTGTCCTCAGTAAAATTAGGTGCACTCTCGCAGTTTTGATACAAGATGAAGATACTGCTTTAATGTACATTAATGAGCCAAGATGTTATGACCACAGTCCATTGCGTGCGAGGTTGAATGCTTCCTGGTAGTGTTGCGGGCACGTAATGCAGCAAGGAAAGAATGCAAGCGAAAGAGAGACCAATGGGCATTCATTAAGGCGGAGATATGAGCCATAAATGCGGAAATTCTCTGATATAAGCGTTGTTGACAAAAGGCGCATTGTTTTGCGACTGTTTCTGGAAACGAGAATCATTGCAAAGGCGGAGCAAATCACGTGTTGGCCTACTACTGTCATAAGCACCTATGGAAAGTGGTTGAAGGATGGTGGAACACCGCGTACGCTGTATGGTACTGTACGTCCACATCTCACAAGGGAACCTCCCCATCGCACCCCCCTCAGATTTAGTTATAAGTTGGCACAGTGGATAGGCCTTAAAAAACTGAACACAGATCAATCGAGAAAACAGGAAGAAGTTGTGTGGAACTATGAAAAAAATGAGTAAAATATACAAACTGAGTAGTCCATGCGCAAGATATGCAACATTAACGAGACCGCGAGTCAAGGAGCGCCGTGGTCCCGTGGTTAGCGAGAGCAGCTACGGAGCGAGAGGTCCTAGTTTCAAGTCTTCCCTCGAGTGAAAAGTTTATTTTTTTATTTTCAGTTTATGTGACAAACTTTTATGTTTTCGTCACTTTTTTGGGAGTGATTATCACATCAACAAGAAAACCTAAATCGGGCAAGTTAGAAGGATCTTTTTACCCATTCGGAAAAGTGTACAAGTTAGGTGGGTCGACAAAATATTCCTGTCATGTGACGCACATGCCGTCACCAGTGTCGTATAGAATATATCAGACGTGTTTTCCTGTGGAGGAATCGGTTGTCCTATGTCCTTGCGATCAACTGTTTTCGCTTCCCATTGGAGAGGCACGTCCTTTCGTTTACTAATCGCACGGTTTTGCGGTGCGGTCGCAAAACACAGACACTAAACTTATTACAGTGAACAGAGACGTCAATGAACGAACGGACAGATCATAATTTTGCGAAAATAAAGAAAGTAAAATTTTCAGTGGAGGGAAGACTTGAACCCAGGACCTCTCGTTCCGCAGTTACTCACGCTAACCACAGGACCAAGACGCACCTGGGCTAATATCCACCTTGATGTTGCTTATCTTTTGCATGGACTACTCAGTTTGTATATTTTACTCATTTTTTTCATAGTTCCACACAACTTCTTCCTGTTTTCTCGATTGATCTGTGTTAAGTTTTTCAAGGCCTATCCACTGTGCCAACTTATAACTAAATCTGAGGGAGGTGCGATGGGGAGGTTCCCTTGTCAGCAGAAGATGTAGTGATAGGAGGATCCTCCGCTGTGTAATTAAGGATACGCAGTATCTGTGGCAGATCTGACGACAGAGTACTATGCTAGTGCAGCCGCAAGCGTTACCGTTCAAAGGACATTGTTTAACATGAAACTCAGTGTCACACGACCACACGTGTCCCTGTGTTGACCCAACGACATCGTCAGTTACGATTGCAGTGGACTTAGCGTCACAGAGTTCTCACCTGCGTCCATTCATGGTTGAAGCCTTCTCTGAAGGCGATGACATCTTCCAGCCGGATAACTTTCCGCTGTACAAGGCTAGAATCGTGCTGCAGTGGTTTGAGGGGCATTCTAGTGAACTCTCACTAATGTATTGGCCACCAAATGTGCCAGGGCTCTACCCATTGGAAAACGTATCGGGTGCTACCTGCATGCCCACAAAGCACCGGCCAGTAATTTGCAGAAATTTAGTAATCTGTGATTAGGCAACTGGTGCCACATATTTCTGGAAACCTATTAATGGCTTGCAGAATCCATGCAAAGCAGAATCTCTGTTGTACTGTGTTTTAAACGTGGGCAACACGCTAGTAAACATGTGTTCATAATGTTTTGGCTCATCGGTGTATGAGGGACAGCCAAATTAAAACGAGACATACGGAAAAATAAAAACTGGCCAAGTGTGAGCAGGACTCGTGCACTGAGGGTTCCTTGCAAACTTAATTATGTGTACAGACAGTTAATTCATTCCGGAAATACAGAATATCGATAATTTTTGCCTGTTATTGACATTGCTACTGGCAAGATATCGTTTCCAGGGACTCCAAGACGTTCGAGAATTTCTTAATTCTAAGTCTTAAGTCGGTTAACTAATAACAAAAGAATATTTTTCAGTGTGATGTAATTAAAAGTTGATGATTTTCTGATTTTTTTGCTTTACTTGTACAGTGAAACGTCTCATCTGGCCAAACTGCATGATTCTACGTCAAGGGGAAGTCCCCTACATGTTTTAATGATGAAGCTTGCAAGTGTCGAAATATGTGATATAAATGACGTATCTTTTGACTACATTGACTTAGAAGCTTCACTTTCTTACATCGCCAATGGACAGTGGACTTAATATCTGTCGTATGTTTCAGATTCGTTCCTGAGAAAAATATTCAGAAAATTATGAGAGACAGGCGATCAACAAAGTGATCCGGTAAGGAAGGGCCGGCCACAGTGTGCGAAACTTCGCTAGCTCAGCGAATGCGGGCAGCGAGCGGGACAAGGCCCAGCCTGTCACTCGGCTTTGCTCGGGTCTTCTCGGAATTTCCCGTAACTGGGCGACATTTCATTCAGCATTGCGGTGTGGCACTTTTCAGTCGGCACTACTCTCCGAGATCGGAGGAATCGTGCTGTCAGCGCTGTTTAAGCTTTGCTATTTGTTCTCGGTATGGAAGACGTTCACAGATCCACAAAAAGAGGGAGGCTAGCAATGGATCGTCGCAATCCTTTAAAAAGAATAGGAATGACAGGAGAGACGAATGAGAAATCTCATTTCGCATAAGCGACAGGTACCGCATATTTGCTATGAAATGACATTACAGTACCATGCAGAAGGGCTTTAAAGGTTTAGTTCACACTGAAGGAGCAAAAAATTACAACGATCGACAGATGGGATTCATTGTTCTACTCACCAAAAACCACAGTGCGCTAAATTTACAGGCGTGGAGCGCGTGGCGACATTGGTGATACAAAGATACAATTTCTGAAGTGCTACACATTATTCCATTGTCAGCTCCAACAGTTTTCAATGTAAGTGAAGGAATAATATGGTGACTTCATACATTACTGCAAAAGATTCTTTGGTTAAGTCAAGTGGCATGCCCGGAACGATTTTTCGTTTTAAAACTCGCTATTGTTCAATTTACGAAGGAAAACGAGTGCAGGAACGAAAATTAGAATATTCGGAATGGAATGCATGCTTCGCATTTTAAATGAACTTGCCTGCACACTGCCAACAGTAAGACATTGCAAGGTAACTTCTTTCTGGTTTGATGGGGATGCATTTAACCAGAAAATTGCAGTGTAGAAAGGACACATTCTGAAGAAAACAGTCCTATTTCGTAAGCTCACTGGTACTAAAGAATTAATTGTTGCCTTAAAAATATTCAACGTTTGTTTTATACAGATTTTGAGGACACTGTCAATCTTACACCTGCTTCCAAGCTATTTCAAGACCGTTTGCCTTTACAGTGGGAAGTGCCTGTGCATGTGCAAGTGTAACTGATTGACCTGTAGAGTAATTCCATTTTTAACGGCAAACCTATTCCTTTAAGACAGTGTCCAGGGCGTCTACATTGCTTTCCTCATGTAGATTTTCCAAGTCTCCATAGTGAGACCGAAAAAGTGCTACGATATTTTGATCTATATATTTGTGTTGAAGTCCGTTTTTCCATTATGAAACTAAATATGTCACGGTTGCATAGCAACCTGAGTGCGAAAGTCAGTGAAACTGTATGAGTCTGTCAATATGCCGACAGGTTTTGCTAGATAAAAATTATTTTACGTCTTCAGTCCGCCAAAAATAATTAAATAATACTAAAAATTTGTATTGTTTATTACCTATGCTGTTACAAAATGTGAAATATAAAATCATGTAGTATGCAGTGCTGCTGCACTGCCATTTAAGTGCGGCGAGTTCGCAGTTTTCCCCTCCTTTGCCTCCTAGCATTCAGACAGCGTGCCATGGCACAGGGGGAAATGGGAAGCGAAGCTGAGTGCTTTGGCAGTCGACCCCGGGCATAGCCAGCGAACCGTTAGGTAAACTATTAATTATTCCATTATTCCAAAAGTAATAGCCATTTGTCCCACTGTGAGACAAGATGGTCAATGCAGCAGCCAACGGAACCAAGATTTTACCCAGGGGTGTACCGTTTCGTCTGTAGCAAATCGACGGCACATGGGGAGAGACGGGGATTTAATGCAGAATGTGAAACGGCATCACAGCAAAACTTTTGCAGCATCGTTGAAACAACCATGCCAACATGTGGGCCCGCACACTACAAACTACAGTAAGGAAATGGCGCATTTTAGTAATTCACTATTTAGGCCGTTTTTTCTACATCTCAAAGTCTGATATGAACCTCGGCATGTGCTGTAAAGCATTGCGTTATCAAGAATGGCTGTTCCAGGAAAAGTACGTCGCAACTGAACTTACATTATTTAACCGAATTTCAGACGAACTTTTGCTAGCCACATAGAAACAACGCTGGAGGTCACTTCTCATTTCCATGTCGTCGCCTTAGAATATCCTCATCTTTTTCTGTTCTGCAAGAGGTAAGGACGGAATGGATAAAGTAGCGTATCTTATTAAGAGCTTAGTGGAAATGAGTGAAATTTAACAGCTGCCAGCTGCCTTCATCCTACACAACATGAGGGTGTGCCACTGTCACTGGTACACAGGGCCAGTGCGATACCGGTCGAAGAAAGCCTACCAAGGGAGTTCAACCACCTTAAGGACGTACGGTATTCAAGAAGAACAGACGCAGAGGAGACAAATCGGATATGCCTTCAGACAGAAAGTGCAGGCGGAGCAACAGAGCACGACGGGGATGATAAGACAATGGGCTGTCTACCGCTCGCAGGCAAAGTATCGAATAAAATTGGTAGAATCCTGGTTCTACGTAGCGTTAAATGGGTTTCCTCTCCACCATGGGAAACATGTGCACTGCTAGTACGGTGAAAGACGACTGGGGCTCCGTAAACCAGGTGTTTACCGTATTCCTTGCAAATGCTGCTAGTCAAACATCGGGTAGATCGTGCGGACATTTGCAGAAGAGATACAAGGAACACAGGAGACCACTGAACGTGAGCAACAACAATTCCTGCGGTTTTAGAACATTACATACACTATGTGATCAAAAGTATCCGGACACCTTGTTGAAAATGACTTACAAGCTCGTGGCACCCTCCATAAGTAACGCTGGAATTCAATAGGGTGTTGGCCCACCCTTATCCTTGATGACAGCTTCAACTCTTGGAGGCATACGTTCTATCATGTGCTGGAAAGTTTATTGGGGAATGCCAGCCCATTCTTCACTGAGTGCTGCACTGGGGAGGGGTATCGATGTCGGTCGGCGAGGCCTAGCACGAAGTCGGCGCTCCAAAACATTCCAAAGGTGTTCTACAGGATTCAGGTCAGGACTCTGTGCTGGCCAGTCCATTACGAGGATGTTATTGTTGTGTAAACACTCCGCCACAGGAAGCGCATTGTGAACAGGAGCTCGATCGTGTTGAAAGATGCAGTCGCCACCCCCGAATTGCTCTTCAACAGTGGGAAGCAAGAAAGTGCTTAAAATATCAGTGTAGGCCTGTGTTGTGATAGTGCCACGCAAAACAACATGAAGTGCTAGCCCGCTCCACGAAAAACACGACCACAGAGTAAGTAACTCACAGCCTTGGAATTTTACTGTTGGCTCTAAACAAGCTGGCAGACCCGTTCACCGGGCATTCGACTTACCCACAACCAGCTATCGGATCGCCACGTTGTGTACCGTGATTCGTCACTACACACAACATTTTTCCACTGTTCAATCGTCCAATGTTTACTCTCCTTACACCAAGCGAGGCTTCGTTTAGCATTTACCGGTGTGATGTGTGGCTTATGAGCAGCCGCTGGACCATGAAATCCAAGTTTTCTCTCCTCTCGCCTAACTGTCATAGTACTTGAAGTGGATCATGATGCATTGTGCACTTCCTGTGTTGTCTGGATAGATGTCTGAATATTACACATTACGACCCTCTTCTAATGTCAGCGGTCTCTGTCAGTCAACAGACGAGGTCGTCTGTACGATTTTGTGGTGTACGTGTCCCTTCACGTTTCCATTTCACTATCACATCGGAAACAGTGGACCTAGGGATGTTTAGGAGTGTGGAAATCTCGTGTACAGACGTATGACACAAGTGATACCCAGTCACTTGACCACGTTCAAAGTCCATGAGTTCTGCGGAGCGCCCTAATCTGCTCTCTCACGATGTCTAATGACTACTGAAGTCGCTGATATGGAGTACCTGGCAGTAAATGGCAGCACAATGCAACTAATATGAAAAACGTATGTTTTTGTGGTGTCCGGATACTTTTGATCACATAATGTAGCTACAGGGAACTCAGTGAAGTTTGAAGTGTTAAGACTGACGTCGTCGCTTTGGGAATAAGTTGTGAGGGAACCTATTGAAGTTCGAATAGACGACGGGCTGATCAGCAGAGACTATGGCTACACAATAAGCAAAGCTTGGGACCAAGCGCTCAGCCGACTAAACTGACAACGTCGGCAGAGAGCCACATCCTCGTCCAATGGAGGCAACAGATTCACAGAGGGTCTGCGGTTCGCGTCCAGAATCCGGGGATGACACTCCCTCCACTCCAACCGATACGTCTCGCGACCATGTGATGGAGTAAAGGGCCTAGGGCGTTCACAGTGTAAAGGAGGTGAGGTATAGCGAAGACGCTCATTCGACAGGTATCACTTGAGGATGATGGCAACGAACGCTCTCGAAATATCGTGGTAAGTAGACGATTGCAACCTGTTGGACAACAGAGAATAGTGCAAACAGATTATTCGACGAAAGCATAAAATTATACACAAGGAAAATAAGTCCAGTCGAGATCTACTTTTCGATATTTTTTGGTGTTGATCGTGCTACTAGACTCCACCAGTGGGGTTTCTGTGTTAAAATATGGGTAAAGGCGTTGTTTTTCCTCGTTCCAGTCCCTCCAGGAAAGCCCTAGTTCTACTCTGCATGCTGTTAAAATGACTACCAGGGACCTTTTCTGGTGGTAAAGGGCGCCCCGAGGGAGGAACTTATCCCCTTTCCCCTCCCCTCCCCTCCCCTCTTAGTGTAGCAGCGGATAGAAGGGCTACGCTCTACCGGCAGTCAGGCCTATAGTCCGGTAGCTGCCTTGCGAGACAGACTTTACCTTTACGATGTACATCGTAGTCAGAAACAGTGTGAATGGCTTGTAAAGGTGTTGCAAGATAGGTTGTGCTCAGAAATAATTGTTAAGAAAAAAATCGATATATTGCGTGATTTCTTAGTTATTTAAAACTGAAGTTATCCCATCAGGTCATCACGCGTTCAAATTTAACTTGCTGCAGGCGGTATCTCCAAACGTCTTCTTGGTTTTGTTTCCTGAAACCAAACAAACGTGGCTCCAAATCAAATACATTTTACCTGGAAATGAAATGAACATTTCAGCAAGTGGTAACTCACAGACACACAAATGTGTGCATTACCGCAATTTAACGAGTACATGTACTTGAATTGGCGCGCGCGAATACCTCATTGGCTAACTTCAGTGCTAAATAAACCGGACACGGCGCTACGTATCGATTTTTTCCTTAACAATTATTTCTCCGCTGCAATGCACTTACAAACTTTTCAGATTGTTTCTGACGACCCTGTATATACGTAGGGACTTAAAAAAGTAAATCACGTGTGTCGTCCGACGCGAAAATTGTTGCACAACACTAGCGAACATGTTGAGAACTTCCTGCACAGACAGTTCTGTTGTGGCACGGATAACAGGTGCATCAAAGCATGCGACTGAAATGGCGCAGCAACTGGAGACGTACTCCAAAGCTGAAGTACGCGGGATAGTATAATTTTAAACTGGACACAGATTCACAATGAATTTCTAGAGTTATACGGACCTAACACAGTGTTGTGTCCACCAGTAGTGGAATGGTGTGAACGATTTGAATATGGCCGCACAGATGTTGATGATGCTAATCGGGTTCAAATGGTTCAAATGGCTCTGAGCACTACGGGACTTAACATGTATGGTCATCAGTCCCCTAGAACTTAGAACTACTTAAACCTAACTAATCTAAGGACATCACACAACACCCAGTCATCAAGAGGCAGAGAAAATCCCTGACCCCGCCGGGAATCGAGCCCGGGAACCCAGGCGCGGGAAGCGAGAACGCTACCGCACGACCACGAGCTGCGGACTGCTAATCTGGAAATCAAGATCTTGCACCATGCGATTTCCATCTTTTCGGCAAGCTTATAGAACATATGGAAAAAAGAGATCGTTCAGTGACGGGAACGTTCACACAAAGGTTGTCGAAAGGCTCCTTGACCAAGGAGTGTGGATTTCTATCGTCGAGGAATTAAACGATTGGTAAAATTTTCCGACCGTTATTTACAGACACTTCGTGATTATTCTGAAAAATTTGTAATGATTCAGTCACTCTGAAGCGCAATGCAACGTTCAATAAATGTTACTTGGTAGGTTATAATACCGTAATAGGTAACTGACGTTACGAAGTCCTGTCGTAGATACCGAGTTTTTCACAATTCCTGTTACTGACTTGTACGGTTGTAGAGGAGAAATAGTAGGCAAAGTTCTGACAAAGAATCCATGTTCCGTCTGAACGTAAGATAAATTTGAAGAACGGATCTCATTCAAATCTCCCGCTTCGCGGTACGCTGAAAGCGGAGACAATCAGCCATGACCAGTGTGTCAACAGGACCCCGTAACATTGGTAATGTTTCGTGTACCCGTTGTCGGGTTTCTCCTATGTGACCTGGGATGTCCCCTTCTAAGACGGGAGTCCGCCGCGACCGTCAAGCACGGCACTCAGCCTTCCTGTAGTCAGAGTCACGAAAGATGGCGGTCGAGTTTAGGTTTGTTCTGCGCACCTACGTTACGCATTCTCCGACAGCCAATGAGCGTGCAGTAACGTTCTGAGCGCTCTGCTGCGATTGCCAGAGGTGATGCAAGTATTAAAGGTGACCGTAACGAGTTGTTTAGCAAATTTCTATTTCATTTGTTGCGAGTTGTCATCACTGATGTTGGTGGTAAGTGATAAATTCTGCATAAACAACCGAGAGACATAATTTGCAGGATATACGTTTCCTTCAAGCGGTAAGCATGCGAATGCGAATATAGCACCTGTCACTTGAAAACGTCAACAATGCAGGAACATTTTCTGACTGGGCTCCTTATCCAAATGTATATACAGTGTTAAGGGTATAAGGGCAGATATTGTGATCATTGATATCTTAATATGTACCCACTTTAATGTGTATGTTGGTTTTTCTCTGCTTTTAACAGCCTACTCACAGACACGTAACGCAATTTACTACCTGTTGTTTTTTTCCCGATCGTAACTGCACCATTAAATGGACTGTGCCTATCAGTATAGGCTGACCGTTTTGCGTCCGGTGTCCACATTTTAACTCCTCACCTGCTGCCCGGGGGAAAATCAGCATTAATGGCCACTAAAAATATCTGCATTTATACCCATTATACCCTGCGTATTGTATACATGCTGTAAAATGCATACTTTACGAGCCATAAATACTTCCTTTCGGCTACTGTAAAACGTATCTCTTCCACTGTAAGCTCTTTGCTTTTCATATTTAGATAAGTGATAGTATGAACCAAATAAGGAAAAAAATTAGTAATCATGGGCTCTAAAGCGTATACCTTGAGAGCTATTAGCACTCGTTCATCTTGGCTATTACCAAACACGTCTCTTCTACTGAACCAGGGCTCACGTCTCTTAAGCTATATGTTTTAGAGTCCATATATGCTAGCCAATATTCTCTTGTCTTATTCCATACTACCGCCTTCCAAATGATGGAAAGCAAAGAGCTCTCAGCAGAAGAGATATTTTTCACAGTATGTTTAGGTGATGAAGTGTTCATAGCTCTAAGGGAACGTATGCATTTTAGAGCACATGTTTACTGGACTTTTTTACTTCACGTGATCGATCATGTCACATCGCCGAATACTGACCATTCCTCCTGGGGCAGCCCATATCCTCCCCCCCCCCCCCTTACGCCCCACACGATTTTATACTGAACGCCTACCTTTTTCATCACCGCAGGAGGCAATACTGTACAAGAAAAAATTAGGATTTTAGTGGTCAGATGATCTTCAATGCCTACATCCTAGTTCAAGTGCTATATATATCGAGAATTTAAGAATAGCTTGACTTACATACTGGCGTTAGCCAGTTGAAAAATATTTTCAGGTTATTTAATATCATGCAGCTGTCCGAGACAAGATTAATTTCCAAATATTATTTCCCAGTAACTCACCTGACCCGCCTGGCTAAACGTCCGCGTGAGTGCGGCGGATCCAGGATTTGGGGTGGCGAACCTGCCCCGGTTATGATACATCTCGTGAATTAACGACGGGGGCTGGATGTGGCTTTTAAGAGGTTCCTCACATGCACCCGTTAGAATACCGCCCTGGTACCCAAGTCTCCTCTCACACAGACGCTATGCAAATATTTCGATAAAGTTGTCACACTCCAGCGTGAGATTTACTGTAGACGAAGGCACACGGGATACGTAGATTCAATCCTGGGGTTAGTGTTGGCGTCATAAAGGGTGTGCCACCACCATCTGTCACTGACATGGCAACATTGCTTCAACTCGTATAACAATGCGGATCCCGTAGAGAAACGGTGAAGGATGGCAGCCAATCGACCATTCATCTAATTCGTAAGTAATACATTTCTGTAATTTAGTAATTCTGCAGTTTTACTAAGTTTGGCAGTGTTTTTTTTTTTGGGTATTTTCTCGTATTTTTCCATTCCAAGCAGGAAGATGACACAGGAACCAGAAGTTTAGTGTGTTTCATTCTCTTTTCAATTACATTTTATATTCAGCACACTACGAACCTTCGCGCGGCTTCCCCCGTCGGAGGTTCGAGTCCTCCCTCGGGCATGCGTGTGTGTGTTGTTCTTAGCGCAAGTTAGTTTAAGTTAAAGTTAGTAAGTAGTGTGTAAGCCTAGGGACCGATGACATCAGCAGTTTGGTCCCGTAGGAACTTAACACTAATTTACACTACGTATCTGTACCCATCTGTCCTAAACAGGACTGAATGAATGTGGAAGGAATTACAAACGCATGTAAGTGGGTGAGTTCAGGTGGACATTTTTGGTTTAACTTTGCGGCAGGGCGTGTACACAGAAACTGACTTCAAGTTTCTAAACTGTCTTGTGGTGTCACCAACTATGCGTGTCGGTACTTCATCTACAATGGGTTTTTATGAGCGTGTGTGATTGCTTTCTTAGAGCAATATGTGATGGATGCACTCGTTCAAATTTCAGTCGATGAAGCGATGGAAATTATTTTATAACGTATATACAGGCGTCATATCTCATATCTTGTAATTGGAGGAGATGCCTCGTACCACAAAAGAATTGTTCTTGTTAATTCGTCAGTTCGTCCCCTCTAGGTTTTACGGCGCCTCCGCTTGGAGGCGAGGCAGGCTGGATTTTCGGCGGAAATTAGTGGGTAGCGGAAGAGCTGAGTTGTAGACGAGTGGCGATGCCACTCAGTATAATGTGTCAGTGCCCTGTGCAACTAAACTGTGATTTTGCTCGGTAATTAGTTCCGAGTTTTCTAGTACGGATGTTTGTGTTGCTTGAAAGTCATTTGTTACAAGCACTATGCGTTTCTCTCGAGTGGCAATTTTGCTACCATTCGACTAAATTCAACTGACTTCATGCATCGCGTTTCTGATTACGTTTCGTGTTTTCTTTCCACTGTGTCGCATAAGGCGGTTTTTACAATGAGAGATGGGCCCTTTCAAATAGATTGCTGAAATGTGTCATCTGTGTGGTATGCCGGTGACAATGTATATAATCTACGATGCTAATTTTGTCTTGTCGAGACTGCATTGAAGCCTTCTGGAAGGAAGATGGGACAAATTATGAATTTTATTTGTTTTAACTTCCTTTATACCTCATTCCATGTTCGACTGCAGTTTGATGATTACATATGTAACTTAGATCGGACACATCACTGTAGCAGGGGCAGGATACGTCCAGCCAAGGCAGTAAAGTCGATTTGTTTCTTTCAGATGTTAACGATAACCTCCCCCCCACCGAAAGAGAACGTTACTTCGAACCCGACAAAGACGTGCCTGGCGTCAGGAAGACGGCGAACTTCAACGAAAATCCCTCCCGACCCCCATGAAGGAGTAAGTTACTTTGTAAGTGAGAAAGAGGGCTTTGAGTGAGGAAGATGGCAAAATGTGGAAACGCATACGAGACAACTACTGATATATTTAAAGTGAAACGAAAACTTCTCCCCATCATCGATAGACAGAGGCAGTTTTGGTCATGATAAGAAAGTGCAGGACGGAAAAGGGATAGAAAAATGTTTGGCTTATGGCTGGAGTATTTTAAATCCACTGGCCGTCCCACTCCCTCTGCCTGGGACCGTGCACGGTGTTTGTAGAGGCGTTTAGGGCGAGAGAGGTAGACGGATGTAGAGCTGTAAGCCTTGAGATAACTGCGTATTTTAAAATCTAACGAAATTTACCCTCTGCCTGTGGATGCGGGAGTTGCACTCTAGAGAGAGTAGGATGGCAAATGACAGAGGAAAGTGGAGTTTCAGCTGAGGATGGAAAAATTAGGATAGGAGATAGAGAGTAGGATTGGTCACTTTCATACTGAATGCATTTGGCGTCCCCCCACTTCTAAGGGGCAGGGAATGGTCTCATTTGCGCTAGTGCATCAGGAGGCAAAGTAAGCGTAGCAGGGAGCGAATTCCGGCAGCGGTGGGCAGTGGAGATGAGCGTGGTAAGTCGTCAGGTTACTGCGGAAAGAGCTTCTCGAAGCCTTCTGCTGTTCTTTGGAGGTTGGAATTTAGGTCATGTTACGCAGCGTTCCTGCCGCTTTCGTTTGCTCTCTTGATCCAGTAAAATAAGGGAAATATTTGGAGTTATTCGTACATCTTACAATGACTTTGAATTCAAGAACAGTATAATACAGTCTAGTTTCACCGCAACTCTATATTCCTTCCTAGCTCTTTTACGCGTGTTCGCAGTAGGGTTCGGTAGTTGGGTGTGAAGCATGTTCAAGTGCGGCTGCATGAAGTGAGAGAAATAGTATTCGTACTTTCGTGTACGTAATGATTTCCGCATTTTTCCATATAAGTACATTTCCCATGTCTTCACAGAGTTGTGTTACGCTACTGCAGTGCCTGTGCTGTTAAGAAGAGCGATGTAATGTTCCTTTGGGCATGCATGCATCTCCGAAGGAACAGGCACTGCAGCGACCCGGGCTGTTATGAAGTACATGAAATGTATTCACGGTTGCGAATACGCGCAACTATCAGTATGCATGCGTGTCCGAAGGAACACTAAGTCTTTCTTCTTAACAACACAGGGACTACAATATCGTATCTATGCACCGATGACACACAACGAATTTTAATTAAAATGTCCTCCCCAGTACGAGAATTACCTAGTGTGTGTGCAAGTACAAGTTGTGACGCAACAACGACCACATATGGAAGTTTGGGTCTGATCATGGGTAGTGCACGGATAGCTAAAGTGGTTAAGCGACCACTCGCATAATCCGAAAATTCAGATTTGAGTCCCGATCCGGCACAAATTTTCATTGTGGTCATTCTCTTACACGGCTAACGGTTGCTCGTATTTGCAACTGCCAATACATTTCATGTGTTGTGTTATGTGGACTACAGCTTAGTGGGTGAAATATTGGTAAGAATTCGTTGTCTCTGTGTGGTTCATGTTTCTTCGGCAACTTAATCATGTCTCACAAAATAAAGCTCACGTGTCACACAGGAAAATCTCCCCTCACTGATGCTAAGCGGACCGCGACTCTCGTCCAAACCACCTTCCGGCACCGGCGTGCTAGATTTTTGGCTCTGAGCGCTATGGGACATAACTTCTGAGGTCATCAGTCCCATAGAACTTAGAACTACTTAAACCTAACTAACCTAAGGACATCATAGACATCCATGCCCGAGGCAGGATTCGAACCTGCGATCGTAGCGGTCGCGCGGTTCCAAACTTTAGCACCTAGAACCGCTCGGCCACTCCGGCCGGCCGCGTACTAGGATTAGTTTCTGTTAAGCGATGCTCCATCGTTACTAGGTAGGCCCCATTTTATTGGCCGTTCTTAATTTCTAAACTGCCAGGCATGGAAGCTGTAGTGGAGTGTATTAGCATAACATTCCATTTAGTCTACGCCACATCACTCTATTTTCAACAAGTTAGATAATCGTAAGTGTGGTATCTCGTATTGATACCACCCGATGGGTGTCAAAGTTGCCAATGGAATATCCAGTTTCCGTCAGACGCCGACAGAGGTCGTGTGGGATCTTGTGGACCCAATTGTGCGCGACCACTGAGCCGCGTCTGCAGTGGCTCTGTAGCACGAGAGCCCTCTGCTACCGCCATATACACTACTTGCCATTGAAATTGCTACACCGAGAAGAAATGCAGATGATAACGGGTATTCATTGGACAAATATACACTCCTGGAAATGGAAAAACGACACATTGACACCGGTGTGTCAGACCCACCATACTTGCTCCGAACACTGCGAGAGGGCTGTACAAGCAATGATCACACGCACGGCACAGCGGACACACCAGGAACCGCGGTGTTGGCCGTCGAATGGCGCTAGCTGCGCAGCATTTGTGCACCGCCGCCGTCAGTGTCAGCCAGTTTGCCGTGGCATACGGAGCTCCATCGCAGTCTTTAACACTGGCAGCATGCCGCGACAGCGTGGACGTGAACCGTAGGTGCAGTTGACGGACTTTGAGCGAGGGCGTATAGTGGGCATGCGGGAGGCCGGGTGGACGTACCGCCGAATTGCTCAACACGTGGGGCGTGAGGTCTCCACAGTACATCGATGTTGTCGCCAGTGGTCGGCGGAAGGTGCACGTGCCCGTCGACCTGGGACCGGACCGCAGCGACGCACGGATGCACGTCAAGACCGTAGGATCCTACGCAGTGCCGTAGGGGACGGCACCGCCACTTCCCAGCAAATTAGGGACACTGTTGCTCCTAGGGTATCGGCGAGGACCATTCGCAACCGTCTCCATGAAGCTGGGCTACGGTCCCGCACACCGTTAGGCCGTCTTCCGCTCACGACCCAACATCGTGCAGCCCGCTTCCAGTGGTGTCGCGACAGGCGTGAATGGAGGGACGAATGGAGACGTGTCGTCTTCAGCGATGAGAGTCGCTTCTGCCTTGGTGCCAATGATGGTCGTATGCGTGTTTGGTGCCGTGCAGGTGAGCGCCACAATCAGGACTGCATACGACCGAGGCACACAGGACCAACACCTGGCATCATGGTGTGGGGAGCGATCTCCTACACTGGCCGTACACCACTGGTGATCGTCGAGGGGACACTGAATAGTGCACCGTACATCCAAACCGTCATCGAACCCATCGTTCTACCATTCCTAGACCGGCAAGGGAACTTGCTGTTCCAACAGGACAATGCACGTCCGCATGTATCCCGTGCCACCCAACGTGCTCTAGAAGGTGTAAGTCAACTACCCTGGCCAGCAAGATCTCCGGATCTGCCCCCCATTGAGCATGTTTGGGACTGGATGAAGCGTCGTCTCACGCGGTCTGCACGTCCAGCACGAACGCTGGTCCAACTGAGGCGCCAGGTGGAAATGGCATGGCAAGCCGTTCCACAGGACTACATCCAGCATCTCTAAGATCGTCTCCATGGGAGAATAGCAGCCTGCATTGCTGCGGAAGGTGGATATACACTGTACTAATGCCGACATTGTGCATGCTCTGTTGCCTGTGTCTATGTGCCTGTGGTTCTGTCAGTGTGATCATGTGATGTATCTGACACCAGGAATGTGTCAATAAAGTTTCCCCTTCCTGGGACAATGAATTCACGGTGTTCTTATTTCAATTTCCAGGAGTGTATTATACAAGAACTGACATGCGATTACAATTTCACGCAATTTGGATGCATAGATCGTGTGAAATCAGTACCCAGAACAACAACCTCTGGCCGTTATAACGGACTTGATACGCCTGGGCATTGAATCAAACACAACTTGGATGGCGTGTACAGGTACAGCCGCCCATGCAGCTTCAACGCGATACCACAGTTCATCAAGAGTAGTGACTGGCGTATTGGGACCAGCCAGTTGCTCGACCACCATTGACTAGACGTTTTCAATTGGTGAGAGATCTGGAGAATGTGCTGGCCAGGCCAGCAGTCGAACATTTTCTGTATCCAGAAAGGCCCATACAGGACCTTCAACATGCGGTCGCGCATTATCCTGGTGAAATGTAGGGTTTCGCAGGGATCGAATGAAAAGTAGAGCCACGGGGCGTAACACATCTGAAATGTAATGTCCACTGTTCAAAGTGCCATCAATGCGAACAAGAGGTGACAGAGACGTGTAACCAATAGCATCCCATACCATCACGCCGGGTGATACCCCAATATGGCTGACGAATACACGCTTCCAATGTGCATTCACCGCGATGTCGCCAAACACGGATGCGACCATCATGATGCTGTAAACAGAACCCGGATTCGTCCGAAAAAATGACGTTTTGCCATTCGTGCACCCAGGTTCGTCGTTGAGTACACCATCGCAGGCGCTCCTGTCTGTGATGCAGCGTCAAGGGTAACCGCAGCCATGGTCTCCGAGATGATAGTACATGCTGCTGCAAACGACGTCGAACTTTTCATGCAGATGGTTGTTGTCTTGCAAACGTCCCCATCTGTTGACTCAGGGATCAAGACGTGGCATCACGAACCGTTACAGCCATGCGGATAAGATGCCTGTCGTCTCGACTGCTAGTGATACGAGGCCGTTGGGATCCAGCAAGGCGTTCCGTATTACTCTCCTGAACCCACCGATTCCAAATTCTGCTAACAGTCATTGGATCTCGACCAACGCGAGCAGCAATGTCGCCATACGATAAACGGCAATCGCGATAGGCTACAATCCGACCTTTATCAAAGTCAGAAACGTGATAGTACGCATTTCTCCTCCTTTCACGAGGCATCACGACAACGTTTCACCTGGCAACGCCGATCAGCTGCTGCTTGTGTATGGGAAATCGGTTGGAAACTTCCTCATGTCAGCACGTTGTAGGTGCCGCCACCGGCGCCAACCTTGTTTGAATGCTCTGAAAAGCAAATCATTTGCATATCACAGCATCTTCTCCTGTCGCTTAAATTTCGCGTCTGTAGCACGTCATCTTAGTGGCGTAGCAATTTTAATGGCCAGTAGTGTATAAGAGCTGGCGGCCGCCAGTCAGCCTGCTTCACTTGAAGTCTTTTTCCTACGTGACGGTATGCAGACGCTGCCTATTCGCCGCTGTCTTCCTTTTTCACATAAAGAGCTCGACTCTATTTCTCGCTGCGTTAGTTGTAATGAGCCTTCATTCGTTGGAGAAATACAAGTCAAGTAAATCTTCTATTTGTTGTGCTATCTAGTTCACTAATCGTTTCTACTCCTGTCCACATTTCCTACAATAATAGTTGCTCCAGCACTCTGTAGCCTACCTCTCCTTAGAATTGTGTACGAAGTCGTAAGTCACAGGAAGACTTACTTCTAGTTAGTTCTCCTACCATCATGACTATTAAGGGGGTAGGACGTCGAACGGGACGACTTGGAGCAGGAGAGACACCACAGGAATTTTTAACTTCCACTGTCTAAACTTTTAAAAATAAATCCATAAAACTTTGTCAGAATGACCAGAAAGGATTCAGGATTTACACTTATAGTGGTAGAAGTTCAAAAATATAAGAAAATAATATATTTTTTTACATTCGCATTTCACCTTTTTTTCACTTACCATTGGCTGCATTTGTTGCTATAGGTACAATTTTCTTCATAAGTAAGGGAGATTCTTCGATTAATTTTGCACTGCATACAAACCACTCTTACAGGTGTGTGAAACTCTAGAGTTTTCGAAATATATTAAAATCTGTGGTTAAAAATTGAGATAATTAACTATAATGTTTGAGTTTTTCTCTAAACATAAAGTTTAAAATGGAGCAGCACATTCATTTTTTCATAAATTAAATAATTTCTAGAGTTTCATACACCTGTAAATATGGTTTGTATACTGTGCGAAATTCATCGAAGAATCTCTCTTACTTATGAAGAAACGTACCCATAGCAACAAACGCAGTCGACAGAAGTGAAAAAATGATGAACTTTCAAATGTAAACAAAAATATTTTGTTATTTTTTGACCTTCCACTGCTATGATTGTGAGTCCTAAATCCTTCCTGGTCATGCTGACAAAGTTTTATGAATTTATTCGTAAAAGTATAGACAGTGGAAATTTAAATGTCCTGTGGTGTCTCTCCTGCTCCAAGACGCCCCGTTTGGCGTCCTACCCTCCTTACAGACAAAAAGACAAGCTTTCACAGATAAAAGTCAAAGGTGGAGAATATGAAAGCTAAGAGTTTCCAATAACTCACATGCACTGTAAATATTAAAAATATTTACAATGAGAGGTAGTGGCCACTATCGAAAAAAAAAAAAATCATTCAATACTTCATTAACTGACAAATTGGGTCTCATGGGCTAGTCAAGGAAAAAAAAAGGTTCGTTTCAACATACAGCCGCAGAGAAACGTGATTTTAAACAGCGTAACAAAATTTTCCACAGCGCTTAATACTAATTTCTCCCTTCGTTTAACCCGTCCTCGTTGGCTGAAATCGCATCCTACCTCCTTCGCGCGTTCCAAGAACACCTCCCCCGCGTCTCTAACAATTAAGACCTATTAAAAACTGTGAAATGCTCGCGCTTTCATTCCCGGCCTCCATTAAACGAGCCCCAGGCGGCGCCCACTTGACGCATAAGGCGTGGCTAGGCCTGCGCAAGCAAATTGAGCCAATTATAAAAGCGTCGCGTCCTCCAGCGAGGCGGCCGGGACACAACTTCCTAAACACGCCCTCCGGAGGCAGCGCACGTTCCCGCTCCGCAAAAAGGCTCCCTCTGGCGCTCCTGCTCCGTCGTCAAATTATGCCCCCGCACGCCATCGGCGGCGCATGAACAATGTGAACCCTGCGCTGACTTTTGAAACTGTTATTCCGACGACACAGGAGATCACTCTTAGACTTGAGCCCATTTCACATGAGTGACTCTGTTGTCCCAGTCGACTACTCATATAGGTGTAGATCCGAGAAGGAGGCGAGGGAGGTGACTGCCACGTCTCTCTCCAGAGAACATTTTGCTAAAAACGTCTATGCTTTAAAGTATATCTGTTTCAATATTTTTCCTATATCTTCTTTCTACATCTACATCTACATCAACATACATATTCCGCAATCCACCATACGGTGCGTGGCGGAGGGTACCTCTTACCACAACTAGCATCTTCTCTCCCTGTTCCACTCCCAAACGGAGCGAGGGAAAAATGACTGCCTATATGCCTCTGTACGAGTCCTAATCTCTCTTATCTTATCTTTGCGGTCTTCCCGCGAAACGTAAGTTGGCGACAGAAAATTTTACTGCAGTCAGCCTGAAATGCTGGTTCTCTAAAGTTCCTCAGTAGCGATTCACGAACAGAACGCCTCCTTTCCTCTAGAGACTCCCACCCGAGTTCCTGAAGCATTTCCGTAACACTCGCGTGATGATCAAACCTACCAGTAACAAATCTAGCAGCCCGCCTCTGAATTGCTTCTATGTCCTCCCTCAATCCGACCTGATAGGGATCACAAACGCTCGAGCAGTACTCAAGAATGAGTCGTATTAGTGTTTTATAAGCGGTCTCCTTTACAGATGAACCACATCTTCCCAAAATTCTACCAATGAACCGAAGACGACTATCCGCCTTCCTCACAACTGCCATTACATGCTTGTCCCACTTCATATCGCTCTGCAGTGTTACGCCCAAATATATAATCGACGTGACCGTGTCAAGCGCTACACTACTAATGGAGTATTCAAACATTACGGGATTCTTTTTCCTATTCATCTGCGTTAATTTACATTTATCTATATTTAGAGTTAGCTGCCATTCTTTACACCACTGACAAATCTTGTCCAAATCATATTGTATCCTCCTACAGTCACTCAACGACGACACCTTCCCCTACACCACAGCATCATCAGCAAACAGCCGCACATTGCTATCCACCCAATCCAAAAGATCATTTATGTAGAAAGTAAACAACAGCGGACCTACCACACTTCGCCAGAGCACTCCAGATGATACCCTCACCTCCGATGAACACTCAAATGGCTCTGAGCACTATGGGACTCAACATCTGAAATCATCAGTCCCCTAGAACTTACAACTACTTAAACCTAACTAACCTAAGGACATCACACACATCCATGCCCGAGGCAGGATTCGAACCTGCGACCGTAGCAGTCACGCTGTTTCGGTCTTAAGTGCCTAGAACTGCACGGACATCTCGGCCGGCGATGAACACTCACCATCGAGGACAACGTACTGGGTTCTATTACTTAAGAAGTCTTCGAGCCAATCACATACTTGGGAACCAATCCCACATGCTCGTACCTTAGTTAGGAGTCTGCAGTGGGTCACCGAGTCAAACGCTTTCCGGAAGTCAAAGTACATGGCATCCGTCTGTTACCCTTCATCCATGGTTCGCAACATATCATGTAAAAAAAGGGCGAGTTGCGTTTCGCAGGAGCGACGCTTTCTAAAGCCCTGTTGATGCGTGGACAGCAACTTCTCTGTCTCAAGGAAATTCATTATATTCGAACTGAGAATATGTTCGAGAATCCTGCAACAAAGGATATTGGTCTGTAATTTTGAGGATCCGTCCTTCTACCATTCTTACATACAGGCGTCACCTGCACTTCTTTCCAGTCGCCCGGGACTTTACGTTGGGCAAGAGATTCGCGATAAATGCAAGCTAAGTAAGAAGCCAATGTAGTAGAGTACTCTCTGTAAAACCGAATTGGAATGCAGTAGAGTACTCTCTGTAAAACCGAATTGGAATCCCATCAGGACCTGGTGATTTATTAATTTTCAACCCACTCATCTGCTTAACAACCCCAGGGATGTCTATCACTATGTCGTGCATACGAGAATCTGTACGAGACTCAAACGGCAGTATGCTTGTATGATCCTCCTGCGTGAAAGATTTCTCAAATGCTAAATTTAAAATTTCAGCTTTCGTTTTGCTGTCTTCCGTTGTCAGACCACACTGATCAGTCAGTGACTGGATGGCAGCCTTCGACCAGCTTACCGATTTTACGTAAGACCAGAATTTCTTTGGTTTTCAGCAAGATCTTTTGCTAAGGTATGACGGTGGTAGTGGCTGAATGCTTCGCGCATCGCTCTTTATACAGCAGCACGAATCTCTACTAATTTTTGACTGTCCTCATTCTCGCGATCTTTCTTGCACTGCGAGTGCAACTGCCTTTGCTTTCTGAGCATTCTCCGAATTGCGCTGTTAAACCACGGTAGGTATTTTCCGTCCGTAACCCACTTTTCCGGCACATACGTGTCCAATGCGTGATTTACAATGTGTTTAAAATTTGCCCATAATTCTTCTACGTCCATCGTACCGGAAGTAAATGAAGTCGATTAATTTACTAAGTGGGATGCTAACAACTGCTTATGTGCTCTTTCTAGTAAGAATACTCTCCTAGCCTTCTTCACCGACTTTTTGGCTTTCGTAACCATAGTCGTAATGACAACATCAAGATCACTAATCCCTGTCTCATCACTGAAACCGTCGATGAGCTCTGGTCTGTTCGTGGCTACCAGATCTAAAATATTTCCATTACGCATTGGCTGTCGATTTAGCTGCTCATTCCTTGCCTCATCTGTCCCCGTAATTTTCAACATTCGTCTGTAGTGCCAAATCTGAAATGCTTCCATTCTCTTCTGTTCCGGTTTTCCCAGGGTCCGTGTTTCATTACCATACAATGCCAGCCTTTTAAGAAAGTTCTTCCACAGATTAAGGCCTATATTGATACTAGTAAACTTCTCTTAGCCAGGAATACCCTTTTCAGTTAGTACTAGTTTGCTATTTATGTCCTCCTTGCTCAGCACATCATGGGTTATTTTGTAGCCCAGGTAGCGCAATTTCTTAGCTTTGACTACTTAGTCATCCCCATATGTGATGTTAATTTTCTTGCCATTCTCATTTCTCCTACTTCTCATTACTTTCGTATTTCTTCGATTTACTCTCAATCTATATTTTGTATTCATTACACTGTTCACTCCATTGGAAATATAATGTAATTCTTCTTTATTTTCACTGAGGATAGCAATTTCATCAGCAAAACGTATCATTAATATCCTTTCAGTTTGAATTTTAATTCCCGTCTTGAACTTTTTTTTTTATTTCCATCATTGCTTCTTCGACATACTAATTTAAAAGTGGGGGTGAAAGACTACATCCGTGCCTTACGCCATTTGTAGTCCGAGCACTTTGATCTTGGATTTCCAATTTTATTATTTCCTTTTCGTTCTTGTACATGTTGTGTATTACCCGTCTTTCACTCGTGTCTCACCCCTACTGTTCTCAGAATTTCGAACATCTAACACATTTCACGTTGTCGAACGCATTTTTCAAGTCTACAAATTCTGTGAACGTACCTTGATTTTTTTTTTCAGTCTTGCTTCCATTACCAACAGCAGTGTCAGAACTAGCTCTCTGTAGCCTTTACCTTTCTTAACGTCAAACTGATCATCATCTAACAGATGCTCAATTTCCTTTCGCATTCTTACGTATATTTTTCTTGCCAGCAGTTTCGATGAATGGTCTTTAAGCAGATTTTGCGGTAATTATGCGGCCGGACAGTGTGACCGAGCGGTTCTAGGCGCTTCAGTCTGGAACCGCCTCGGGCATGGATGTGTGTGATGTCCTTAGGTTAGTTAGGTTTAAGTAGTTTTAAGTTCTAGGGGACTGATGACCTCAACAGTTAAGTCCCATAGTGCTCAGAGCCGTTTGAACCATTTGATAACTATACAACTTGTCGGCTCTTGATATGTTCGGAATTGTGTGAACGATGTTGTCTCATAAATATGAGGGTATATTCCAATCTCATACATTCTACAAAACAACGTTAATGGTCGTTTTGTTGCCATTTCCTCAATTTTTAGAAATTCCGATGGAATGTTATCCATCCCTTCTGCCTCATTTTATCTTAAGTCGTCCAATGTTCTTTTAAATTCTGGTTTAGTAGTGGATTCGCTATCACTTCCCCGTCGACTCCTGTTTCTTCTTCCATTACATTATCAGACAAGTCCTATCAAAGAGGCATTCAATACACTCTTTCCACATTTTCGCTCTCTCCTCTGCGCTTAACTATGGAATTCCCATTGCTTTCTAGTTTTACCTTCCTTGCTTTTAATTTCGAAGGCTGTTTTGATTTTTCTATATGCTGAGTGACTGCCTCCGACCGTCATTTCTTTTTAGATTTCTTCATTCTTTTCATGCAGCCATTTCACCTCAGTTTCTCTGCTCTGCCTATTTATTTCATTCCTAAGTGGATTGTATTTCTGTATAGCAGAATTTTCCTGAACATTTTTATACTTCCTACTGTCGTCGATCAGATGAAGTATTTTTTCTGTTACTCATGATTTCGTCGCAGTTACCTTCCTTGTACCAATGTTTATACTTACAACTTCTTTGATTGTCCTGTTTAGAAATGTCCGTTCCTCTTCAACTGAACTGTGAGCTATCTTCATTGCAGTGTCTATAGGCTCATAGAACCTCATTCCTTAGTACTTCTGTATCGTACTTCTTTGCTCGCTGATTCTTCCTTCGCAGTTTCTTAAACTTTAGTCTACTCTTCATCATTACTAAGGTGTGATCTGAGTCTATATCTGCTATTGAGTACGCCTTAAAATCCAATGTCTGGTTTCTGGATTTCTACCTTACCATTATGTAATGTAACTGGTATCTTCTCGTATCTCCCGGCCTTTTCCAGGTATATCTCCTCCTCATGTGATTCTTGAACCGAGTATTCGCTATTAACAGCTGAAATATATTGTTGAACTCAGTGTTTCTTCTAATTTGCACTACCAAGCACTTATTCTTCTGTAAACCTTTCTTCTACTCCTTTCCCTATAACATCATCCCAGTTTCGCTTGATTATAGATTTTTATCCCCCTTACAAACTGAACTACTCGTTCAGTCTCCTCTTTGTTTATGGATTGCGACATCGGGATCCATACCAGAACGATTGTTGTTGGTGTCGGTATTCTGCCGATTCTCATGAGAACAGTCGTATAAACTGAATCGTTCACAGTAACTCGCTCTCTATCTTACCTTCCCATTCAAAGCGAATCCTACTCCTGTTGTACAATTTTCCGCTGTTGTTGATGTTACCCGATAGTCCTCTGACCATAAATCCTTATCTTCTTTCCATTTCATTTCACTGACCGCCAAGATACTTGGATAACTTTCGGAAAGTGAAGTAGTTTAAAACAGTATAAAACTGGAAAGAACTTCTAGATAAATGCAAGCTATGTTTAAGATGGGTAACTTTTCAGTTTATCGTTTCTGCACTAGTGCACGCCGATGGGCCTGTGGACTAATCGACGGCAAAGAGCGTTCCAGCCAGGTGCCCGTTCACAAGCCGGCCATACTTGATGCCAACAACAAATTAAACTTGATTCTTTATTCTAGATGCAGAATCGGCAAACCAAAGGAAGTTCACTAAGACATAAAACGATTGCCCCTTCGGTAATAAAAATCTGGTCAAGTGCGAGAAGGCTCACGTTCGGTTCAAATCTAATCATGTGTATAGATCATAGTATTAATAAATTTCGTGTGGTAAGTCATTCTATAGGATGCCACCTCTGTGACTTGCGTATCCCTAATCTATCCCAGTTATCCAACTGGCGAACGGCGACCTACAGTGTTGCTTCTGGCTACTCCTCACATTGTCGACGGGTGAAATCTAGGTTAAAACAAAGAGAAACGAAGCCGTAGTTCGGTCGAGATTCGGTCCTGCGGCTTCTCGGTTTCCAGGCACGTGCTATGTAAAATTACGAGTATTTCATCTATAGGTTTGCGAGTGTGAAAACATGTGACATATAGGACAGCATCTTTTCACTGCATCAGCTTACAAGCACAAATTATTTATACCGCCAAGGGACCTTAGACTTTAGCACTTGACATAAATTTAGACTTGTTACTTCTACCCGCTCCTGACGAAAAGTGGTCTTAAATGATGGACGGGCAGACAGTTAGAGGGACAACAAATGACAAAAAAAGTGATAACAGTTTTTTGATTTTGCCCTTTACTTGCACTTTTAAACCTTAATTTTGTGATTTTAGGTCAACGAGAATCACCCTAACGATTTTGATGAGTGAATTTGGGGGTATCAAAATATGTGACATACATGACAGTATCTTTTGACTGGATTGACTTACAAGCTTAAATGTTCCGCACCGCCGAGAAACCATAGACCTTAGTCCGTATATAAATTTCAGCTTGATATGTCAACCCGTTCCTAAGAAACGTGGTCTTAAAAGTCGGACAGACGGAAAAACAGACAGACAACAAACCGATCCTACAAGGATTCCATTTTTCCGATGGAATTACGGGATCTTAAAAAGAACAGAAAAGCTGACTTTCTTGACGATAGGCGCAAACAACATACAGCATTGTTCTCATTTACGCCTTCACTTAGTTGTAATCTGCAGATCTGTGTTCAGAGTGTCAGAGATATGCGAAATACTGACAGTGGTAAGTGCCTACTTTGATTTTAAATGTATAAAATGTGATCCTTAGAAGTTAGGCTAAAACTATGTATTAAATTCACGCTGAAGCGATGGAATAAGCGCTAAAATGAGTATGAGAGCTATTTTTTTAAAGGTCCGATCAGTGTGAAATGGAAACCACACCGACAAAACAAAAAGCTTTATGTGTAACGTTTAGTTATATTTTCAGCTACTTCAGTACAATGTCGTAGCTTAGTCATAAACATTTGTCGTAGCGTGGTATCCACTTTACAATTCTCTCGTCACAGAAGGACATTGCCTGCGCTTTCCACCAATTGTCTACGCTGATTTGCTGCTCGTTGTCTCTGCCACAGTGCTGTCCTCGTTGCGAGCGGTTCATATATGCAAAGAGGCGAAAATCCGAAAGAAACCTGTGAGGCCTTGTGGTGGGTGATCAAACAATTCCCAGCGAAAACGCTTCAAGTTGTCTCTATTCCATCTGCAGTGTGCTGCCAAATACTGCCATTTGGAAGAACACGCATGCCAGTTACATTATGTGGGCTGCATGAAATAAGGCGGAACCCCCCGTCATGAAGAAACCGAATGACCTTACTTGGCGGCGTTTCTATTGCTGTAGGCGTGGTCAGAACTAAAAAGTGCGACGTGACTCGATCGACGGACTTCCAGAAACACTGCACAACACATCAACATCAAGCTTAATCCGATTTTCACTGTCTTTTCAATTTCGCGACCGATCAGAGCTTGAAAAAATAACAGCCCTCAGTAGTTATCATTATATTAAAACGTGTTAAGTAGATTATTGTTACTACTATTAAATCATCGGCAACTGCATTATATTGTAAGTGAGAGGGAAAACCTAAATTATATTTGGGGGGGGGGGGGGCAGCGGAGAATATAAGAAACAACCCTCTCTCCAGCATCGACTTCTTGATCCGTGCCTGCTCGGTCGGCGCCAATTGTTGAATATGCCCCCGCAAACCATGGGCGACGCATGCGCAACGCAAACCCCGCTCTGCCGTTTGAAATAGGACAGGTGAATCTTTTTGGAGTGAATTAGAATACGTAAGGCATGTGCTGCAGTCTGATAGTCCCAACTGGCACGACAGAATTTCTGCTCAAGTCACTCAGCTGCACCACGAAGTCACTGCTGTAAAAGGACTGCTACATGACGGATCACAAGTTCCTGACCGTACTCATGAAATTTAGTAGATTACCAAACGTATCGTGATGAGTGAGGATAAGTTAGCCCACACACAGAATATACTACAGAACTGTTTTACTTTTGGGAGAGAGCATTTTGAAGCATCGTCAATTCCAGGTGTTTGCTCGAAAAAACAAGTCTCCACATGTCGAATTTTTTATAAAAGCATTTAAAGGTGTCCTGCTAGAGTTCTGGAATGAAAGGCAGATAACTCAGTTCGTCACTGTATATTCAAATGGCAAGGAAGTTCTATGGACAACTGAAACTGCAGCGAATAACGCGACATACGATCTGTTTGAGATTGCATTCCTGGCCAACTATTGATCAGGATGTGTGCAGGGCCGTTATAGAAAAGAGGCTTTAACAGACAAGTATGCAATCGCAAACAAGTTTGCCTAAGGAAGTGTTTACAGAGAGATACTAGTAAAATTCGCTATTAGGATGATCCCATTGCCACTGAAGATATATTGCCAAATTTGGACGCTACATTGCCTTTCAACATTTGTGAGAAATTGATTATTATACCCGACAAAAACCTGGTGTATTTCTTGTCAGTCGTGGATTTGATCGACTCAGTCCAGGATGTCGTTAAATGTAGCAACAGCAAGGGTGGCGTGCAGCCTATTAATTCCATGTCGTATGCCAATAAACACGGGCACCGCAATGACTGTTGTGGTAACGACATGGCACCGCCGCCTACGTGAATCAAAACAGTCGTTTAAACATACAGAACTCGCAGCGTTTCTACAGGCTACAGAGGAATACTAGCAACTGTTTCTACCCAGGGTATCATGCGAACCAAATGGACCAAACCATAACCACCAACGGCACACGAATTATGGTAACATGAATCTGCCCACCACAAAACTATTACAGTAATAGATGAGTAATCAGTGCGGGACCTTCCGCAAACTGACCAGCACCAGAAAATGACGATGTTCTAGTGGTTGAGGTGATGAAGGAACACCTCACATCACTGAATCAAGTGACAAACTAGATGCTACAGTCACAGGATGCCATTTCCCCGGAAAAATGTAATATTTAGAGATTCTATGAGGATATCACAGGAAAGAGCTAGTGATGAACATGAATTATATGTAGGATCTCCAAAAGGAATTGTACATGCAGCATTCAGCGCTGTTTTCGGTGTAACTCCGAACACCGTCATATTGGGTACAAGTGCTATCATAAATGTCATTACAGGTAACTTTTTAAGAGTGTTACTGATGCTCTGAAGGTACCCATTCTGCCGGTTCAGAACTGTTCGATATGTGTCACTACTGGTGGCAGAGGTCAGATGGTTGACAAGCAGCCACAGAGTAATGTACTGTGTGAGGACAGAGCTGTCATTTGCACATTTCCTGTCATGGAGAGTTTATGTGTGGATTTATTGCTATGTATGCATGTATTTCCTACAAGGCAGGAGAAAAAAAAATCTACCTTCTGAGGGAAAAGTACCATTTGGTGATATATGGCAGAAACGTTGTTTTAAATTTAGTTAGAACCAAGGCACGTCTTAGCAGACTCTGTGTCAAGTATTTAGAGTCAAAATCCTTCAATCGTGGGTATTGTGGACGCATGATCATCTTGACTATTCGAGTACTGTGCCTGCTCCATCAAATAGTGAAGATGCAATGTGTGACCCAGCCTACATGAATGAGGAAACCGATGAACCTGAGTGCTTATCCCAGCAACAGAAATTCGAGTTAGCTAGCTTATTGCATCCATGTTTTCTCCAGAAATCCTTTACTAAGTAATGTTTATACATATCATATGAAGGTGGTACCGATTAAACATATTGCCATATGACCTATTCCATCCAATGGGCTAGTACGGAGGCTGTGAAGAGAGATATCTAAAAGATATGGCAATGGGGTGTTATAGAGACACCCTTCTTACTATGCAGAAGCCCACTTTAGCTGTATCATAGTCCGAAGGTGGTTCACACTTGTTCCAGATGTAAGATCTATCAATAAAATTATAGCTCCAGTGAGGACTGGACAAGATGTACTAGAGGAACAAATTGATGAATTCTATGGGATAGACCTTCTGTCCACAGTCGATCTGCAGTATTCCTATTGGCAGGTGAGCTTAATGGAGGATTCACGCCAGTACACCTCGTTATTTTCGGAGGGAGCCAAAACCAGTTTAAGATATGGCCTTTTGGGCTAAATGTGATCTCCAGGGCCTTCATTACAGCTCTAGACACCGTCTTTGGCTTGGAAATATTGGACAAAATTACAACGTATGAGGACAACTTTCTATTATCCGCTTGGGAAGAACTTATTACATTGTTTGAAAAATTCTCAAATAATGAGATCAGTTCCAACTTCGAGGATTAGAAATCTGCAAAGGATGAGGTTACGTTTCTAGGAGACATCATCTTGCTGAGAGGAAGGCGACAGTAATTGAAAATTTCTCTCTTCCTTCAACGAAAAAACAATTAAAAACATTTCTACAGCTGGCTTAGTTTTTAGACAGTTTGTCTCTACCTGGTTGTTGAACAGTCCTGAGCTGCTAAGGATGACTTTAACAAAATGAAACGTGCTTTAGGCACTTCAGGAAAGTTTCACCACGTTTACATGCAGGATTTCTACATTGCATTTGATGAATATTTTTCAGGATTAGGTCTCTATCTACTTCAGAAAATAGAAAAGATGGGTAAGCCTATGTGAGAGTGAGTAGTTTACCTAACAGAGCGCTTACTGGAAGTGAAAGATCAGATTCAACAACAGAGTTAGAGGCCTCAGCCATTGTATGGTCCTTTGTAGTTTAATTTTTATGTACATGGCAAGCATATAAAAGTCTTCTGTGACCATCAATCCATAAGTTTCTGCTAAGTTTTAAACTACTTCATCTGAGATTCCCTCGGTTGGCTCTCTCTTTGCATGTATATAATTATGGAACAGTTCACACCAAAGGTAAGGATAATGTGATCACAGATGTATTACCCCGGCTTCCGCAAAGACTGCCCAAGTATTCAGTTTAATTGATCAGGTGTCCGATTTTTAAAGTACTACTAATGAAAGACCCTTTGCATTACCGTTATTACCTGGAGATATTCAGGGATGTGGGAGTTTTGCAAGATGCTGAACCGAGTGGTGGGAAGTCAAGCAACTAGTACCACAAAATCCAAGTCATAAAATAGCTCAGTCCTATAAAATACATGATAATGTTCTGTTCCATCAGTATACGCCAGACAGACAAGTGTGGTGTGTGTGTGTATTTCAACTGCATACCAGGACCATATGGTATGGTACATGCACCTGATTGCTCTGCATGTTACCTTCCAAATATGCATCGATGAGCGTATCAGTTCCTAAGCACCTGCGTTGTTTGTCAGAAAGGCAAACCCATGACAGTGTCAAACAAGATAGCTTTACATGCGATTTTGACCAATAAACCAGTGGAAACAGTGTCCATCGTCATCGCTGTTGTCTCATGCTAAAGAGGGTGTAAATTACATTGTGGCTCTTTCAAATGGTTCAAATGGCTCTGACCACTATGGGACTTAGCTGCTGAGGTCATCAGTCCCCTAGATCTTAGAACTACTTAACCCTAACTAAACTAAGGACATCACACACATCCATGCCCGAGGCATGATTCGAACCTGCGGCCGTAGCAGTCACGCTGTTCCGGTGTGAAGTGCCTAGAACCGCACGGCCACCTCGGCCGGCGATGAACACTCACCATCGAGGACAACGTGCTGGGTTCTATTACTTAAGAAGCCTTCGAGCCAATCCATAGGCAGGATTCGAACCTGCTACCGTAGCGGTCGCGCTGTTCCACAGCATCTGTGGGACAGAAGTTGTCCAGGAGCAATGATTTTAGGTTTTATTGAAAACACCCTTTGCTACCTTACATTATTGGCAAATGACCAAAACTTGCTGCATATAAAACCCCTTTCTGAGTCATTAACAGGTTTAATAATGGGTAATAAAGGTCTTGTTTTTACTGTAATGGCTTCCTCATGATGAATTGTGTTAGTGAATGTATGGGGTGCTACCCAGAATATCCGAGAATTTCACTGGAAAGTCCGTAAACTGTACTTACAACCTAATGTTCTCCGTCATCTTTCAAGTAGTCACCTTGGACATGTATGCAATGATCCTAGCGGTATTCTCATTTTTGGAAACACTCCTGGATATTCACAGGGTGAAGGATGTTCAGGACCCGTTCCGATACCTGTTGGATGTCTTCAGTCGAGTATAAACGTCGCCCTATAAACGCGATTTTCATTTTCTGGAACTGGTAGAAATCGCACTGGGCAAGTTCTGGTGAATAGGGAATGTGGGGTACGGCTTCTTATATATATATATATATATATATATATATATATATATATTTTCCTCAGTCGTCTCGAACTCTCGCTGTGAAACTGACTGTTGTCAGTCTGACCACATGGATTTAAACATCTTATGCACTATTCTTTGAATTACTTCTCCGTTTCACGGTCATAAGCCTAGAACCAAGATTCATCGCTTATTATGTCTCTGGATAAGGGTTTTGGACACTCTCGAACTCTTAGTTGCAGCTCGGTGCACGTCTGAATACTGAAGTTCCGCTGGTCGATGTTAAGAAAGCGAGGGACAATTCGTCTAGTGTTCAGTTCAACCGCTAGAATTCGTTGACATGTACCGTATGACAGCCCAAGTCTGTTGCAAGTACCGTAAATGGTCTGACTTCGGTCTTCATGACATCATGCAATTCCACGATCATTTCCGGGTCAGTGCATGTTGACGGTCGACCAAAATGTTTGTCATCTTCCACAGTGCCTCTGTCTTCCTTGAAGCGCTTGAACCACACAGATGTTCATGCTTGACTCGGTGCACTCACACCAAATGCCTCTGTCAGCATGCGGAGGGTTTCACCCGCAGTTTTCTTCAACGTGAAATAGAATTTGATGAAAATCCTCTGTCTGTCACGTTATCCATTTCACAGTTCGCTGAATCACTGAAATCCGTCCTGACACTCACCACTATAATCCGAAACCCAATGTAACGAAGACGATGCAGCTTTGTGCCGCAACTTTGTACCTCGAGACCTCTAGCGGCGGAATATCGTAGTACTTCTGGTTTGACTAGTACAATGAAATTCTTGGATATTTTGGTAGCATCTTGTATTAACTGTGATGGTGCGGTTTAAATGGCTACCTGATCGAAGCGATACCTGCATGACGACCACAGGTGAACACTACATATTACTCTTACGGCTCAATTTAGTGCAATCAGTACTTTCTTTCTAAGTTGTGAGTGACAACATAAAATCATTTCGTAAGACATTGCTGAGTGGAAATATGCAAAATATATCAGGGGGCTGATTCTTTGTTTTCAAGGCTAGCATTAAGATAATCTCAGTAATATGCTTTTCCTAGTATGAGTTTTCATCAACATGTATACCCAAGAATTTGAAGCATTCTAACTTATTAACTCTGTTCATGTGTCACATTAATTGTTGGTATGAATATTTATTTTGCAGAACTGAATATAGCTAATATTCTCAAAACTTAGGGAGAGTTCACTTTCAGAGAATCGCTTACTAATACTTTGAAAAACATCATTAACATTCACTTTGTGATTTTCAATCTAATTGTATTTATTATAATACCAGTATCATCTACAAGAATTACTACTTCTGCTTGTTGAATGTTAATTGGAATGTCATTAAAGAAAAGAAGTGAATGGAAGTTGAAACATGTGGGACTCACCTCAGCCACTAAAACTATCTACCCTTCCAGCAATGCTCGAATTGTACAGCACAACTTTCTGCATTCTATTTGTAAAGCATGATTCAAATGAGTTGTGTGCAAACCCGTTAATTCCAAACAACGATTTTTTCTAAGAGTGTAACTTGATCTTCACAATCAAACGCCTTGAACAGGTCACGAAGAATACCAACTGCAAATCCTTTTTATGTATGTCTTGTATTATTCGATGAGAGATTGTCAACAAGGCATTCTTCTGGAATCGAGACTGTGATTCGAATACTTTGAAAAAATATGTTATTAAGGAAATTGGATGATAATTATTTTAGTCTTCCTTGTCAGATTTCTCATGAACAGGTTTAAGAACTGCTTATTTTAATCTACCTTTAAAATTCCATATGCCAGCGATACATTACATGATGTATATGGTTGTGACATATTAAGTTAGAACTGCTTCTCAGAATTCTACTTCAAATTCCATCAACAAAATACGAACATTTTTTTTAATTTTTAGAATTCTATTAATTTCACTGAAGGATGTTGGTGCTACTTCTAGCTGCTCAAATTTTTATTGAAACTATCTTTGTATAGTGCTATGTTTGCTGCTATATTTAGAAAGCGATTGTTAAAACTATTCGCAACTCATGCATTATGAGACACAACATTGTCATTCAGTTCAACTGCTATGGTATCTTGTTCATTGACTAGCTGTCCCGTCTTCTGTTTGACAATAACCCATACGTTTTTCTTATTATCTGCATTATTCATACCCATCAGGACATAAATACTCATTTACGTTTCAATTACTTTCCTGAGTATATTGCGGTATATTATGTAGTAGGCAAATAATGGTGGATCGTGACTCGTTCTCTCTTTTATCTCTTAGGCAACTGAAGCCAGCGGCTAGTGGCTTCAGTTGCCTGAGACTGCAGTCATGTGTGTGTGTTGCGCTTGCGTTTGTGTGTGTGTGTGTGTGTGTGTGTGTGTGTGTGTGTGTGTGTGTGTGTGTGTCTGCCGTCTATTTCTGACGAAGGCGTTATTGGCTGAAAGCTTTGCGAGTCTTTTCGTTGTGCCTACCTGCGACTCAGCATCTCTGCTATATGGGAAGTGGCAACTTTCCTTTTCATAATATTGTTACATTCCATCCTGGTTGTTCCGTTGTTTAATTTAAATGTAAGACATATAAGAGCGAGATTGGATGCCATTAATGACAATTTCCTTATATATACACAATTAATATAACACCTACTGGGCAGTGCGCCCAGTGCTGAAACAATAGGTCCACCTGTACCCGAACGAAAGTGCAATTTCCTGTTCAGGTGGCAGTGGCTATTTTTTTAGATTATAGTGAGTGTAGTGTCAGCACAAAAGAGAGAAACGAATTTTGTAATTTCTAAACTAAGAGTGGGAAACTCAAGCCTGCTCTTGTTGTATATTACCATGCATCAGTATCAATAAATACTGATGTTGACAATGGAGTGTCAGCTTTTGCAGCGGCATATAATTAATAGAAAACTTGTATTGTAATAAAAAATTTAATAATAATCGTATAATAGCATACTGGGGGCTAATGTAGACACATACGAATGCATAAAACGAAAAGTCTGGGTACGGAACGGAAATATAGGGCACTCGGTACTGTCCATTTATTCCATTTCCATACGCTTTCACTATCTTTCTGTCATAGTCAAGAAAACGAACCACGCAAAAGTCTGAACGATAAAAAATATGTACAACATCAAACTGTGAAAGACCAAACGAATTTCTGAAAACGACCACTGAAAAACTCGTATTGATTCTTCATATATCTTATTTTCCAGTAACGATATGAATGCAAAATAAAGATTTAACCGATACAGTGTTTCTTCATATGCTGCGACGTCTGCCTATAATCTAAACTGACGTCTCCCCAGTCAATAATCGGTGGATAATATCGGGCTCCAAGAGGATTCCGAACAACTGTGGAGCAATTTATTCTTCAATTGGCAGTGCCACAGGTGAGACCTTCGGCTGATACCATTCCACCTTGCCTCACAGTACTGGCTGTAAGCTACGTAAGGAAATCACTGTAATGCTAAATTAGGTTAACAGACAAGGATTTTGACCACCATACACCAGAATTCAGAGTCAGGCGCAGTGGTGCTGCACTTATGCATTTTTGCTCGAACATCTCAACGAGTAGACCATCGAAAATCTTTAACGGTGACGATATATGGGGCCTTTATATCAACGTCATACGAAGAAACTCATACGAAGGGGTGCTTAAAAGTAGTGTCTCTGAATCCTTTGTGTAAAAACTCTTAAAGCTGTTTAAATGAAACAAACTTTATTAACAGTTGCATCTTTATTCTTTATGCCTACGTATTTATTTGTCAACATAGTCACCATGGTGACGAACACATTTCTCCGAAGGAGAGACCAGTTTGTAGATGCCCTCACTGCAAAATGTTTGACTTTGTTGACGGAGCCACAACTTCTCCTCTGCGTGCACCGCCTCATTGCTGTCACCTAAAAGGTGTGCTTTGATTTTTGAAAACACTTCACGCTCTGTCAAACACGCTGAGATTCGCTCTACCGTTTCCTCCTTTACGAGCAAAAGTCGCACATTACTGATGTCGATACAATCATCACTGTACATAGTTTCTATTCTTCTATGGATTTCACTTGCAGGCACGATTTCTGTGATTAGCAATTCTATTACAGCACTTTGTTTTTCACGCTACGACGTAATTACATCACCCACCGTCATGTGACACGCTTGAATTCGTTGCCCTCTAGGGGCACATTGCTGCACCTTGTGTCAGCGTAGTGAGGTAGTCGGCCGTGTAATATGCATGACATGTAATATCTCAACCAATATTGAGAACAAAATAAAAAGGTCGGTGTCGTTACTTTTTATCATGCCCTTCTAGTTGAATGCTAACAAAAATATATCTTAAGCCAAGAGTCGTTTAACTTCTCAGTAGATATTGTTATTCGTCTCGTGGCACAATAAAGGTGCTGTGCTCTACAAACTGCATCCCAGATGCTACGCAGCACATCTTACGTTTACTTTCAATAGCAAAGACGCTTTGCGTTCGCTGTATAACCAAAACGTCTACAGCAAATGATGATACTGTATGGTAATGCCCGCAGGCACTCAGCTGATTTTACAAAAGAAGCTGTCTAGGATGCGGCTAGGAAGCGGGAGCACTCTTATTCTTCTGATCATACACTGCCAAATATTTACCTTTTGCGCCCCCTATCGAAAAACCACCAAGAAAATCTCTGCCCAACTGAAAAAGCGCTCCAGACTTAGGTTAACGACAGAAAATGGTTCATATGGCTCTGAGCACTGTGGGACTTCTGAGTTCATCAGTCCCCTAGAACTGAGAACTACTTAAACCTAACCAACCTAAGAACATCACACACATCCATGCCCGAGGCAGGATTCGAACCTGCGACCGTAGCGGTCGCGCGGTTCCAGACTGTAGCGCCTAGAAGCGCTCGGCCACCTCGGCCGGCGGTTAACGACATACTTAATGAGAGTTGGTACGCCTGTACGGACGAGGTATTGAAAAGCTATCCGAGCAATGTGAATCTGTTTTCATAACAGCCTTACAACAGAAGTTCCTTTTAATGAGACAAAGCATTCGTAAGGTGAGTGCACTCAAACCGTAACGAATTAGTTAGATATTACACAATACTGACCTAAAGGTGGTCTGTAGCTTCATGCAATCCTGTGTTACACTCGAGTAACGTTACGGTACTTCAGCGACATTATGGTCCCACAAATCCGTCAATAAAATTGAGTGTTGCCAGAGACTAAAAATTATTTTAACAGAACCAGAAAAGTGCGTACATTAGCTTGTGTGCAATTCTGAATTGCAATACGTTTTTCATCTTTAGATCTGTGGAGTTTTCTAGGACTGTCTGTACTGTACAACAAAATGAAAAGCGTCACGTTTTTGAAATCCTGTCATTTTCTCCCACTGCGACGCAGAAGCTGGAAATTTGGCTCGAAGGTTCCTACATTCTTCCTCTGTCATGGTGCAAAGGCGTGGCACCCTGTGACGTCATTCTCGGGTTCGGTGACGCTTCAAACAGCAAGTGCCGACACGTGGAAAAAATAGGCCAGGGTTCAAGCGTTCATGTAAGGTGTATTAATGATGTCACACTGACACCACATTTCAACAAAAATTCTTCACAACGCCACATTGGACGTGTTACTCTATAGGAAGGTAGCCACACCTCTTCTTGCCCATGTCTGACACCTTCTCCTGACACTTCTGGGATCTAAATCAGAAATGTAACGTCCAGTGTTGAAATAACGTGGTTTTATTATAAGTGACCAAGGAAAACGTTTCGGACACATCGCAACTCGGAACAGACACAAAAAGGCGTCTGATGGTCTCGCAAATGGTGTGAATGAATGAAGCACTGCACTTGGGGCGTTCTGTTTCACATAGTTCGCAGTGAAAACGACCATTTCCAGTTCGATACGCAACAGAATGACTTTGTGGACAACCTTTGATTCGGCTGCCATCCCCCGGACAATTAGACCCTTCTCTAAGGACATCACGGGTTGCAACCATACTGAAATCGCTCTCATCCCTTTGGAGAGTAATGAGACCGCAATTTTTGACCTGGTATACAGGATGGAAGCACGTGGGTCCATCAAAACAATTCGACAAAATGTGTATGAGTTACAGAGCACAACAGGCTGTTTATGCTTTTTCATCCCTCTTTCTTTCACCCTTTCTGTGGCGTGTCTATGGATTCCGCTGATTTATACCCACTGGCAGGGTGGCCAGCCAATCCTTTCGATACCCTTCAGGTTCCGCACGCAGCCAGTAGGCTTTAATATCGAAAGGACTGCTTGTACTACTGGCTCATAGCAATTTATGGATGGGTCTCTCTCTACTGCAACATTTTTAAAGCGCCCAAAAAGGTACCCGGGTGATTTTGAGGGTGTTGTTGAACAGGGACTGTCTTCCATTTCATTCTCATATGTGTCAATGGCGCAACTTCTTGTGCACACGCTACAGGAGGGCACATAAAAGATGAAAAAACATAAACACACTTTCCTGCCTCTGCTTATTTTCAAATTTCGCCGAATGGTTTTATATTGTCGCTAGTGTTTCCATCCGGTACATCAGAGGAGAAATTACGGTCGTACACTCCAAAGGGGGTGAGATAACGTTCCAAGGGGCTGCAATCCTGTGATGTCTGAGAAAGGTTGAATTTTAAGGGGAGGGAGGAGGGTGTCAGCAGTGTCAAAGATTGTAAAAAAAAAGCATCGTCCTTTAACAAGTCGCACTGGGAACATTGGAAACTGCTTTCTTTGTCTGCGAAAAGTGGAAAGAAAACGACCCAAGGAAAGCAGTGATTTCATTCACGCCATTTAAGAGATCTCGTGAGGCATTTTTGTTTCCATTCTGAGCAGCGACGTATCCCAAACGTTTCCCATCGCCAGTCCGTAAAGAAACCGAGTGCTTTCAGTACTGGAAATAATAATTCTGACCCCCATTACCGATGTGTCTGGAGAAGGGGTAAACTTACTAACATGAGGTGACAGAGGAGGTAAGAATCTCGTCTTCTGGTACATTCAGACCAAAAGGAAATACAGCTTCCTCGTTAAACGGTGACCACTTTACCGATGAACTACACAACTCTTACGTCCCCCCTTCCCCCCACTATCTCACTCATCCTCTCTACCATTCCACTAATAATAAACACGTAAGGTTATTCTCAACGTGAAAAATGAGCTTAGTTGTAGTTTCGTTGTGGAATGGCCTTCCTACGTAAATGACAAAAAACATCATGCGAATATGATAGGTCAACTCCAAGCCATTTGGGGAAGTAAGACAACTGCAATTACATTGACAATCATTCTGGCCGCCCATGGTAGCTCAGTGGTCAGCGAGGCAGGCCGTCAATCCTATTAACCCGGTTCGATTCCCGGCTTGGTCGGCGATTTTCTCCGTTCAGGGACTGGATGTTGTGGTGTTCCAAACATAATTATTTCATCCACATCGACGTGCAAGTCGCCGAAGTCGTGTCAAATCGAAAAACCTGGCGAACGGTCTACCCAACGAGAGGCCCTAGTCACACGACATTTACATTTTTTATTTATCATGTCCTGCATGCTTGTCATGGCCCATTTATACTATCGTCAGGAATAAAAACATTTTCCACAGACAAACCCTCTTGAGCTGCACAGCCTGCTCGTCAATGATGCTGTGCTGGCAAACACCGACTTAGCTTAGGGTCACAATACTACATGAATAGGCTAGTGAGTTTTATTCTCATGTCTGTAACTAGGGGTTTAAAGCAGATTTATAAATAATAATGCAGTTCACTGACTGCAACGAGGACACCATAAATTAAGAACAAGGGTGACCCTGCTATTCAGTAAAAACTAAACTCTGCCCGAACAGGCCATGAAGACGTAACGGTGCCCACCGGCCACCCCGTCATCCTCGGCGCACAGCCGTCACTGGATGCTGATATGAAGGGGCATGTGGTCAGGACTTTGCTCTCCCGGTCGGATATCAGTTTACAAGAACGGAGCCACTTCTTCTCAGTCAAGTAGCTCCTCAGTTTGCCTCACAAGGGCTGAGTGCACCACGCTTGCCAAAGCGCTCTGTAGACCGGATGGTCACCCATCCAAGTGCTAGCCAAGCCTGTCAGCGCTTAATTTCGCTGATTTGACGGGGAGCAGTGTTATACGGCAAACTGACAAGCTCGTTCACTTGAGGTTACTCGCTTTCGTTTTCACTTTTCGTTATCTATAGTAGTTGTACTGTGAACATTGTGAATAGAGAAACTGAAGAGATATCCTTCTTGTGCAAAACACTATTTCGTAGTTTTGTTTCCACCGAGACATGTTTCAGCACTTTTTGCGCTATTTTCAGTGAGTTATTAATTTTTTTCTGCAAAATTATTGTCACATGTTACTCTCTTGTTGTGCTTACATGAACTTTTGGCACAAAATATTTACATTTGTAAAGGGAGCGAGCGATTATTAAATGTCAAATATATTACACTAGATTGCATACGGTAGAGAGCCCATATATATATATATATATATATATATATATATATATATATATATACACTCCTGGAAATTGAAATAAGAACACCGTGAATTCATTGTCCCAGGAAGGGGAAACTTTATTGACACATTCCTGGCGTCAGATACATCACATGATCACACTGACAGAACCACAGGCACATAGACACAGGCAACAGAGCATGCACAATGTCGGCTCTAGTACAGTGTATATCCACCTTTCGCAGCAATGCAGGCTGCTATTCTCCCATGGAGACGATCGTAGAGATGCTGGATGTAGTCCTGTGGAACGGCTTGCCATGCCATTTCAACCTGGCGCCTCAGTTGGACCAGCGTTCGTGCTGGACGTGCAGACCGCGTGAGACGACGCTTCATCCAGTCCCAAACATGCTCAATGGGGGACAGATCCGGAGATCTTGCTGGCCAGGGTAGTTGACTTACACCTTCTAGAGCACGTTGGGTGGCACGGGATATATGCGGACGTGCATTGTCCTGTTGGAACAGCAAGTTCCCTTGCCGGTCTAGGAATGGTAGAACGATGGGTTCGATGACGGTTTGGATGTACAGTGCACTATTCAGTGACCCCTCGACGATCACCAGTGGTGTACGGCCAGTGCAGGAGATCGCTCCCCACACCATGATGCGGGGTGTTGGCCCTGTGTGCCTCGGTCGTATGCAGTCCTGATTGTGGCGCTCACCTGCACGACGCCAAACACGCATACGACCATCATTGGCATCAAGGCAGAAGCGACTCTCATCGCTGAAGACGACACGTCTCCATTCGTCCCTCCATTCACGCCTGTCGCGACACCACTGGAGGCGGGCTGCACGATGTTTGGGCGTGAGCGGAAGACGGCCTAACGGTGTGCGGGACTGTAGCCCAGCTTCATGGAGACGGTTGCGAATGGTCCTCGCCTATACCCCAGTGTCCCTAATTTGCTGGGAAGTGGCGGTGTGGTCCCCTACGGCACTGCGTAGGATCCTACGGTCTTGGCGTGCATCCGTGCGTCGCTGCGGTCCGGTCCCAAGTCGACGGGCACTTGCACCTTCCGCCGACCACTGGCGACAACATCGATGTACTGTGGAGACCTCACGCCCCACGTGTTGAGCAATTCGGCGGTACGTCCACCCGGCCTCCCGCATGCCCACTATACGCCCTCGCTCAAAGTCCGTCAACTGCACATACGGTTCACGTCCACGCTGTCGCGGCATGCTACCAGTGTTAAAGACTGCGATGGAGCTCCGTATGCCACGGCAAACTGGCTGACACTGACGGCGGCGGTGCACAAATGCTGCGCAGCTAGCGCCATTCGACGGCCAACACCGCGGTTCCTGGTGTGTCCGCTGTGCCGTGCGTGTGATCATTGCTTGTACAGCCCTCTCGCAGTGTCCGGAGCAAGTATGGTGGGTCTGACACACCGGTGTCAATGTGTTCTTTTTTCCATTTCCAGAAGTGTATATATAAACTGAGGGCATTACACGTTCTCCTTTACGGTATGTCTAAAGGTTTCGATTTTGTAGTAAATTTGGAAATAAAGTGGATATATGCATTGGCTTACGAACCTCAGATGAAGTTATTGGTGATTTGTGCTGCTAGTTTTAAATATACTACGCAATATTCAGCTTGTCACCTGCAGAAAACAAAACGTTTTTTTTATTTTTCTGTTTATTTATGAGAATAAATAGAAATTAAAAAATTGACCATATCCCGTGACTGCCTTCCTAGAGCTGTTTAATTTTCTTCTACACAACCGCCAGCTGTGTATTCATTATCGCAGTCTAATCTTGAAACGCAACCCATTATTCCTCAGTATTCCAACTTCTTTCCACATTGCATCCTTCTGATGACTGTCTTAAATTAAATTTTAGTTGTAACTACTGTAAATCTTGCGCAACAAGATATCAGTCGCCACATTAAAGTAACACGCTGGTCGCTTCGGAGTGTTGATATGACAGTCGTTTGGCCGCATAGGGACTTAACTAGAGGGCAGGTCGGAGGAGAAGGTAGTTAAGGGCTGCGCCTACCTGCAGTAAACAGGATTGTGGCACGGGCGGCGAGGAGCGCAAGTGAGGCGGCGTGTTGAAGTGGCCAAGCGTCTGCCGTGTCCCTTTAGCAAGAGTGGTGCCTTGCTCACTGCGGCTTTGACGGGGCCGAATGTTGGTCGCAGCCGTGAACATTGCGTATCCTCTGCTACTGAAGTTGCAAGCAGTTTGTGTCCATTGTGGTACCGGGTTGGAGTCCGGTCTTACCTTTGCAATTACTGGACGCGGTGGCGCCTGCTGGATGATACTCGTTGGTTTCCGACTACGAGTTATCTTCGTTACATCCTTCTCTCGGCGCTTTCTAAGCAAGCGTTTGTTAATGGGCGCTGTAATTTACGAGACATCACGGTGACATAGTGGGCATCCGATTAGTGTGCACGTCACTTGATCTCGCGTGGTGGCTATTTTGACTCCGTATACTGGTTGCGCGTTGTTATGTATATAAATGTGTTATTTATGAAAGTTTTGCCTGGTACTACTTGAGTTCAGTTCTGTTAATGTGTGTGGACTTGTGTATGTCACAATTCCAAACTGATTTCAGAATCTAAGGGTATAGAATGCAGATGTAATTCTTCTCATTTATAAATTGTACTTTATAGTCAGTGAATATTGTTTATCTATCTACCTTATTTCTGAGGCATGTCTATAGTTACATGTTGGCTAGTATCACGAGCTCGAGCTGTCTGCTTAAAGAAAGGGGAAAATTTTTTGCCTCAGGAGTCAAGTCAAAGTTCCCTGCATAACATTCGTATTTCGCTGCATTTGTATTATGATTAATTTTTACTAAATAACTAACGAGTTGTCTCTGTGTTACAGGTTAGGTGATTGTATCTCTTATTAACTTGGTCTAGTTAAAGATGACTGTGAACGATGAGTGAAATTTTTAATGAAGTTTTCTATTACTGTGGTAGCGGCAACCACCGTCCTATGTTAGTAGAGAAGAAGGAATTATTGCTACTGGAGTTGGCCGGCAGCAGTGGTCGAGCGGCTCTAGCCGCTTCAATCTGGAACCGCGCGACCGCTAAGGTCGCAGGTTCGAGTCCTGCCTCGGACATGGATGTGTGTGATGTCCTTAGGTTAGTTATGTTTAAGTAGTTCTAAGTTCTAGGCGACTGTTGACCTCAGATGTTGTCTCATAGTGCTGAGAGCCCTTTGAACCATTTTTTCTGGCGTTCCCTCTACCACCGCCTCAATCATCATAAATTTGAACCACATTTGTCAGTCATTTTGGCTGCTTCGAAGGCAATGGCGTTTAGATAGCCGATGGTTTATAGTTATGACGTGTTCATTTGATCATATGTTTTGCTGTTTATTATGTAAATGCATTTTTACTTCACTTAATACTCTTGACTAAAAGGAAGTGATTTTATACTCTGGCCGTTTTGAGGTGTTTTCTATCAGTTGTGTTATTGAAACTGAGTCTTTTCAGTTCTGGAGGCAATTTGTTAATATTGTTCTTGGATTTTTCTTTTTAAAAATAAAATAATTATTGCTTTTAGAAACGTCAATAAATTCATTATTGCTTAGTACCTTCCACTCAACACCAGCTCCCTACCGCATTTCACTCATGGCGATTAACAGGTATGTATGTGCCAGTTGGCTATATGGTGTCAGCAGATGTCTTGGGGCGTTTTCCCGAACATAACTAAGGTCAACTCATTTATGTCACTGTTGACATATATCAGGATGTTTACTTCAACATTCTTGGTGAACAAGTATGACCATTTTTTTACATCTTTGTGATTAATATGCTGTGGAAATTCCTTGTACTGTGGACACCGTATTTACAGATTTACACACATATGTTCCCGGTATTAAGAACATTTGGAAACCGTGTCGCATCCCAATTTGCCAACTACACCGCCGTATCTCAGTACCAGAAGAAACGTCTGGAGCCATTTGCCCAAACGAATGGAACGTAACAATCAACATTGAACAGTTTGCTAGCTCAACTATATAAAGCTATGAGTGACTCTAGCTGGATAAGTATCACGTGAAGATACCTGTGGGCCTCATTTTTTGGCCGAATTTCTCTCATTGTCAAAGCTAGAGATGGTATTACGCGGTATAAGCATGGCGTTTCCTGGAAATGACCAGTTTTTTTATCATGTGTGCTTCTTGTCCACAAAACAATTGTTTGTAGTACGTTACCGTGACCTTTTCTGAAAGCAGGTTGGTTTTACTCAGGATTTCAATACACCATATTATTCCCCATACTTTTGACTACAACACCCCACTTTTCAGCAATCTCTGTTCAATGCGACGGGCTTGCCCCACGTTACTAGATGGGCCTGCATGCCAACATAGTGCAGTCAGCTGCTCGACGTCGGAGCCAACGCCTCACTGCATCTGTAAGCTCACAATCAGCGTCTTAACGTGCAAGCAATTCGTTGTAGATGGTCCTTCCTTGTTCTGTATGGTGTCCCGTTAGGCTGCGTGGAACCTAGCAGGTACATAACTTGGAGCACTCCGACTAGAGGACCAATGTGTCAGCACTACCAACACTGATATTCAGTTTTGCAGTGAGGAAATAGACGGTGATCCGTCGATAACATAGAACGAGAGTGCCCGCACGTTCCAACATTGCAGCTGTGTGAGGTCAGCCAGCACGTGGGAGATTCAAATGGTTCAAATGGCTCTAAGGACTATGGGACTTAACATCTGAGGTCATCAGTCGCCTAGACTTAGAACTACTTAAACCTAACTAACCTAAGGACGTCACACACATCCATGCCCCAGACAGGATTCGAACCTGCGACCGTAGCAGCAGCGCGGTTCCAGACTGATGCGCCTAGAACCGCTCGGCCACAGTTGCCGGCCACGTGGGACACAGGGGAGGTTTGCGCAACCTTATTGCGATGGTGACAGGCGTCTCGTCCAGCGACCCGTCTTGCTTTCGTTCACTGCCAGACATTCTGTAAAGGTTTATGAATATATTCGGTACCTGGTTTCCCGCATGAAGCAGCCCAATCACATCTCTATTCTTGGAAAGCACCTTACTCACTGACGCCATTTTGAAGGCTACTTAGCACTTTATGGAACGATATGGGTTGGAGCGGGGATATTCCACGGTGTCCCACAAGAAATTCTGAAGTTTTTCCACAGAGACAGGCCGAGAAGAAAAAATGTATACAATACTTACTGAACGTCCCTCGTAAAATGATCTACGTGCGATGAATGTCAAACAAAATCAGTTTAACTAAAATTAAAACGGGTTCACGGCGACCATATGCCCCGGAGCGGCCTCTTACTTTCACCGTACCGCACACCTTGCACCCTTTGTTCTCTCTGCAGATAGCGCCCCCGCTGGCCGCACCCCGCGCCGGACCCTTGTGGCTACGCGCTGGGCGATAAATTCCGCGGTGACGGAGAGAAATCGCCCCCTCTCGCCATTCACAACTCGTTATCTCCTGTGTGGCTTGTGGCGAGGTGGCTCGGAGCCCAAAGAAAACTGTTATCTCGGCCGAACAGAGCACCGCGAAATCGCCGCCGCAGTTGAATCTCACACATGTCCGAACGCTCTATCTGACTATCGTAGCGAGCACTACATTGATCAACCTCTGCCAACGAACCCTCAGTGATTAATCAGCTCAAGTTGATTTCTAGCAACTTGCACTGTGTTGCTTTATTGCCTGTGAACATGTGAGAGGAGTGCGATAACCTCTGTGTACTATATGCGTGGAGTCAATGCTTACACAGAGGGGTAACAAGAAACACGAACCCTCTGACGTGATAGAATGCAACTTTCATTCTCCATCAGAGATGTTGTTTCAGTGTATGTTGTGCCTCGCCGAGTGGCCGCGCGGTTTAAGGGGCCATGTCACGGAATTGCGTCGCCTCTCGCGCCGGAGGCTCTAATCCTCCCTCGGGCATTTGTGCATGTGTTGTTCTTAGCGTAAGTTAGTTTCAGTAGTGTGTAAGTCTAGGGACCGAAGACCTCAGCAGTTTGTTCTCTTAGGAATTCACAAAAACACAATCATTCAATGTATGTTGTGATCAGATTATCATCATATGAAGAAGCAGTATTTGCATCAAGGTTCCACTGCTGACCGTCATACTGTCGTATGACTCAGTTACATTAATATGTTACTCTCAGTTACATTAATATGATGTACAGACCACCTTCGCTTCCAACGACGGTTTGGGTCTCAAAGTAATTTGTAATCTATCTCACAGTTCCTTGTTTTCCTTTGCGATGTGTCGTAGATAATTTATTCTAGTTGTCGCCAGAGGACGTGTAACGATATGTAATCTGTGGATAAATGTCTCGTTGGGCTTCCTGTCTCGTTAGATCTGTATGTAACCTCAAGTTTACGTTTACATATTTCAAGCGGTATAAAATCCATGAAACAATTATTCACTACTGTCGAAGAGAGAAACTATGCTTTGATATATAACTCCTGTTAACAGCACGCAGCACAAAAACGTCTACACCCTTATGATGACTATAGCAGTGATACTTTTAAACTTGAGAGATAATGAAGTTGCGCATCTTCAGCAAATTTGTCAGTCGAAGAACTCAGGTCGATACTGTTGTCGACTGGAGTCTCATGAACTGTGCTTTCCGTTTGATCACAAAAGATGATGTTCAATAGATGTTCAACACCGTGTTATCAGGTGATCGCGCTTGTCGTAGGACTGAACCATAAAAACTAAACTGTAGTTGGATAGTGCTGAAAGGGTTTACTAATATGTGATTGAAAGGACGTCGAGGGTAACCGAAACTGAAAAAATCAGCCAGAGGTCATCTTTCGGATAGATGCCGCGCTGAGGGGCCTTTCCGTCTTGTCTTTGTAATCCCTTGTGAGCACCCTAACTCAACTAAAAGAATTTCAGTGGTTGTTCAGGAATATTTTCTGATTATTTTGATATGAGACATCAGCGGTTTCCCATGGCATGTTACAGAATATTAACGTAATTACGATTGTTGCAGTTTGTTACCTCGATTACTTTTCACTGCGTAAAATTAAGTGACTACAGTGATGAAGACTACAATATTCAATTATGAAAGTATACAACTCTAAAAACTATGTCACAGCCCTCAGAGAGAAACAAGAGTACTTTGTTGTGTTTGTCATCACTGCGATGAACAGCCTTCTTTCGCATTTAATGAACCCACTTACAAAGTGCACATGCATTAATCTGTCCGTACTTCTGTATATCACTATTAACAGAATCGAGCAGTGCTATACCCAAGCTTGAGAGCAAAGAGAAATGTGGGAATTACTGCTGTGAACAGCAGGTACTGAGGGTGAATATAACAAATATATTTGTAAAATAAGACACATTGTGCATTTCGAGATTGCACTGCTGTACAGATATTTTCACTACAAAGTAGACGCAAAAATAGTGGGTAAGAAATTAAACTAGTTGTACTTTCCAGAAGCTGGGTGTGCTGTGAACACGACCTGTTGCTTGTTAGGTGGTCTGTGGGTTTGCAGATTAGACTGAAGCTAAATGAGTCGCCCAGGATTGCCTCCTTGAAGCTAACACGCTACTTAGTATTTATTTTTAAAAAAATGTGTAAAACTGGTCAGGACACATCACCGTTGAGATTATAAAACAATTTAGAATGCATTTACATAATTAAAATAGAATAATGATAAGAAAATGATTGCTTGCTGAAGTCGCCACAAGGATAATGCTAGACAATTAGACCGAAATGGTGCCCAGACAGTTGCAGGACACAAATTACAATTTTCAACGGTGACCGCTAAACTATATAATTACACAAATGAGTATCAACCCCAACAGAGCACACAACAGGTTAACGAATGAAGAAAGAATCATGAGAAACTCCACCAGGCAGGTAAACTCCAATGAGTTAACTCGATAACGAAACAAAACTTGAGTGGTTACGGAAAAAAGTCCTCTTTCAAGCAGGAATTAGTCCAGAGGTATATGCGCAGTGCACGAGGTGGATAGATTAAGTTATTAAGACTAAAATTAGAAACCAGGGTTGAAGTCCTGGTCGCGAACGCCTTGTCCTCCTGTAATATCGTGGCATCTTCTGTGTGAGCGGTCCAATGCTGTTGCTCGCACGGCTGCACGAAGACTGACGCCTTCTTACCAAAATCATTAGTTATACAGACAAAAGTGTTGCATCCTTGAGCCCCTGGTTCTCGATGTACGACTACAGCTTCAGTTTTTCTACAGTCCACGTCTCACTACCATACAATGCTGCGCTCCAAACGTAAATTCACATAACTTTTTCCTCAGGATAAAGCCGATGTTGGATACTAGCAGTCTTCTCTTGGCCAGGAAGATCTTCTTGGCCAGTGCTTGGAGTCCTCTTTACTTTGTCCACCACGTGTTATTTTGTTTCCAAGCCAGCAGAAGTCCTTAACTTCGTTTACTTCGTGGACCCCAGTTTTTATGGTAGCTCTAATGCTGCTATTCCTCGTTAGTATCGTCTTTCTTCGGTTTACTCTCAATCCATATTCTGTATTCATTAGACTGCTCATTCCATTCGACCCAATCTGTAACCTATCTTCATTTTCATTGGGGACAGCTATGTCATCAGCAATATCGCGCTAAAATATAATCCCACAACCTGACAATTCTGTCGTTGCTTATTCTTTGTCTATACTGAACAAGTGTTAACGTAAGACTACATTCCTTATCTTACACTCTTCTTAATCTGAGCACTTCCATCTTCGTCTCCATTATTACTGTTCCTTTATGATTTTTGTACATATTGTATATCATCCATCTTTCTATATAACCTACTGGAATATATCTGAGAATTTCGAACACACTGCACTTTTACATTTTCGAACGCTTTTTCTAGGTCTACAAATCTTATGAAAGGGTCCTGATTTTTCTTGAGTCTTGTTTCCGTTACATAGGTCAACACTGATTTTCCTTTTTTTGGTTATGACACATGTGTCATATTAAATTTGTTCGGCTGAATTCAACAATATCAGTGTTCTTGTCTTATCACATTAAGTTTATTACAATTCTAGTATCTGTAACGAAAATAACATTAATATGCAATATTTCTAGTGAAACAGAAGTACAAATATTCATTTGAAAGTAAACAGTCAATTAGAAGCAAATTTTTCGTTATTGGTGCCTTTACAGGTAAGTGTTATGTAGGACATACCAGCAGATGTTACCACTCTTCATCGCAGTAGTGTCGCGAAGCAGGTACAAGTGATTCAACCAGTGCTGAGCAAGAGTATCTAGAGAAATGTTTCAGTGGATTATATTGTTTCGGTTTATTTGTTGAGCTGTAACCATGCAAAGGAGAAACTACCTGAACAAAGCAGATGTAGTTTGTCGTAATTGTGGACTTTGTATGGTTGTCGCACAAAGGCGGAACATAACCTCATATGTCAAATATGTGTATTTCGATTATTTTGAAGTGAAACTGGGGTATCAAGATAAATCATTGGCCCCTGATAGAGTGTGTAGTGTTCGCGTTGGGAAAATACGAAAATGGTCAAAGGCAAAATTAAAGTCCATAGGTTTTTAAGTTCCAATGGTGGGGCCTTCAACGGTTCAAATGGCTCTGAGCACTACGGGACTTAACTTCTGAGGTCATCAGTCCACAAAAACATAGAACTACTTAAACCTAACTAACCTAAGGACATCACACATATCCAGGCAGGATTAGCGGTCGCGCGGTTGCAGACTATAGCGCCTAGAACCGGTCGGCCACCCTGGCGGCTAGTGCCCTCAACAATTAATAAAAAATATTCTGTCACCAAGCGTTATGTTTGTAGATGAATACTTTATGAAAATTATATAAATTGATCGTGCTTTTATCAATGTCCAGGAAGTGCAAGTGAAATGAGGATTTCCGGCGGAAGTAGTAAGTCCCTTGACTTACTAAGCCTAGAGAACGTTAAAGTCCAAGTTCCAGTATAGCAACCATATTAAAAGTCCACATCGCAGCCACATCAACCTCGAGCAGTCGCTACACCAGTCCAAGAGACGAAACAGTCCACTGCAGCGAATCACTTCCGAGTTGTGGCGTAGAACATAGCACGATGAGAACTGACTTGTTAACGTCAGCAGCGGCGTTAAGTAAGGCTGCATGGTTACTGGAGTCGGCAGCTGGGGTTGCTGTATATTCTGGGCGGCCAGTCGCTGTTTGTTGCGGATGGCCAATCGCTGTGGTTTGAAGCGCGCGCGCTCGAAGGCGCCCAGCGATGCTAGCAGCGGCAGCGTAAGGAGAAGTGCGGCCAACGATGCGTTTCACGGCCGCGCGTAATGGAGCGCGCCGCTTCTCGCTGCAGAGCTTTAGTAGTGCAGGATACCACAACATCCAAGACTATTACTTCCGCATTTGCAAAGACGCCAGAGTGAAAATATTTAAAAAAGGAATTATTTATCTTGGCATGGAGTCTGCCAGAAGAACTGTACCACATGGATCTGGTGATTCTGTACATATCCCTCCTAAGTGCCTTCAGATAATACGTTCCGAATCAAGTTGTAAATCAGATGAGACTTCTGAAAATTCTGGTTGGGAGGTGTGCAAGACAAATCTCGACTTTTCACAGACGTTGAGCTAAACAATTTTGTCAGAGATTGAACTCTCCTGGAGAATACTTCAGAAATGTCTTCAAGGCTGAAAGAAAGGAATTTACTAGTTCCACCCTCTCCAAATTGGCAGTCATTTGCAGCGAAGTCTGCCCATACTGGCCGTACGAAAATTTCACGTAATGAATTTAGCTAACTCTCATCCTTACCAAATTGTCACAAACTCGTTTCATTATTTGTAAATCTCAATCTACCCAAAAGAATACTTGGTAAATATTATTGTTTCAACATTGGAAATGTTTTAGCAAGCACTTACTGTAAATCAACGTCTCCAAGACTAGCGAAAACTGAGAGTTGCATCTAGACAAACCCGTGCAACATCAGCGAGGAATATATCTTATCTTGGCAATGCGGTTTTCAGTTGTTTCCGATTTTGGACTCAACTGAGCGAGCCATTAGTCCATCGTAGAAACGACAGAAGACTCCAAGATTTAAATAAAATCTTACTCTGTATTTACTGGTCACATTAAAAAAGTTATATTAATTTATTAACCACATCTAAATCTGCTGTTCAGCAGGCAAAACACCGATGTCACTGAAATACACTCTATTTAAGTTATTAATAATCTTAGCTGTTATCCTCGTTCCCGCAATACCCATAAAAGTGTAGTATTATCTTACCCTTTGCTTCAGGATTTTTTTGTGTGACCTTTGTATGTGTGCCTCACTTATACAAATAGATACAGATTTCACACAGGTGTTCCTTCAGTATGTCTAGTGACATCATCCTACAGACTATAAGAGAGTGCCAGTAAAGACGGATACCGCCTATACTCTGTTCATAGTGAAGTTTGATTCCGTGTCCAACATTACGCAATATATTATTATCTGCTCGTTGTTCCACCATTGGAGTCTTCTTCTCGTTGCGACGTGGCGGAAAATAAGTGCGGTTGAAGAGCTCACACGAATGTGCATATACAAATGTTCATTAAAAAATGTTAGTGCAAATTTTTGCTTTCACCTAAGTCACAGGGGATGATTTCCACACTTGGTGCATTAGTACACTGTTCCACGTCCGCGCATTAGTTATATTTTTTGACTTAATATTCACACAGACATGGATACAGTTTATGCTAGGGAACAAAAATTAGGCCATTATTACAGCAAAATCATTTTTCACTACACAGTTCAATCACTATTTATTGGCGTCGTCCTTTTCTTTCACACAATGAAATTAGCACTGGTGAGAATGTTTACAGTTTTACTTTAATAATAATTTGACTCCGAGCCCCCAATAGTAGAGATATAGGCTGCTATAATCGAAAATTACTCAATCAATTCGAACAGAACCACAAGACCCATTGTCCTCGATGTTCTAACAGTTTTGGCGCGAAATCACAGATCGGCACATGTTTACTTACGCCGATGTGTACCTCGTAATTCGTACTCACACAAATAATCGTAGCACTTCCAGTTCACCAAATATGTGCTTGCACACTTGCACTATTAAACAATACGCTTTGTCGAAATCAATTGGCGCGAAAAATTCCAACTAAAAGGACCACATGGGCCACCCACACGTGGGGCTCGCTCGCCACCCATTGGCCAACTCCGCCAACTAATGACCCCTGGCCAAGATGGCCGCTCGCTTATATAGGCTCGGATGCCTATCCCCCTTGGTTATGCAAGTACCAATCTCATCATTAAGGTTACAAATTTTGTCACATGAATCTCTCAATAGAAATAAATACACCACCGGAACCGCGCTAAAAAGTACATTATTATTTACTACGTTACATTAATTTCTAGTATTATTCTGTCGCCAGTAAATCAAGTTTTAGTTTTTGCAAAATTTCGTTACTTAGCGCAAATTTGTATGTTTACATCTGTGCTACAAAGTTTTAACATAGAACTGCATATAGCACTGTTTTTAGACGTAATCTATAGCGATCCACACATTGCTCTGCTCAAATCTTCATATATGTAATAATTAATTGATTATGGGAGATAAATGTTGATAATAATTTGCAAAGAATGAAAACTATTGATGATTTTCACGGGTTTGCAACCGGGTTCCATCGTCCTGACGACAACACGATATTTCGGCGGACCATCTGGCCGACATCTACAGGTGAGATTGAGGGCACAATCACGTCGAAACTGAAGAGACCTCAGATTCGGCGGCTCCTTTATACCACGGGTACTGGCCGTTGCGTGTGCGCCAGCAGCGGAAGAGCTGCCCTCTGTGAGGCGAAGAATTGCAGCAGCGCCAGCGGTGAGAAATGTCAAAAGCGAGGAATCGCAAAACTAAAATGCAGCCGGTCGGAAACCAGACCGTTGTTGTTTTATCTGTGATAAAATAGGATTCCACGTCTTACTTAAAGGAAAACCTTCATTCCCTATCACTGCGGAAAGGCCTACATTGGACAGACCATTCGTACAGTTCAAGATCGATGTGTGGAACATCAACGGCATACACGTTTGCTCCAGCCGGAAAAATCAGCCGTTGCTGAACACTGTCTTAATGAAGGGCACAAAATGTCCTTCAAAGAGACGCAAATTATTGCCTCGACTTCCCGTTACTGGGATTTCGTATTGAAAGAATCAATTGAAATACGCCTGTCTGATGATATTATTAATTGAGATAAAGGTTTTCCTTTAAGTAAGACGTGGAATCCTATTTTATCACAGATAAAACAACAACAGTCTGGTTTCCGACCGGCTGCATTTTAATTTTGCGATTCCTCGCTTTTGACAGTTTTCACCGCTGACGCTGCTGCAATTCTTCGCCTCACAGAGGGCAGCTCTTCCGTTGCTGGCGCACGCGCAACGGCCAGTACCCGTGATATAAAGGAGCCGCCGAATCAGAGGTCTCTTCAACAATAAAGAAAAAAAATGATGTCTCTTCAGTTCCGGCATGATTGTGCACTCAATCTCACCTGACGATGGCGGCCAGATGGTCCGCCGAAATATCGTGTTGTCGTCAGGACGATGGAACACGGCTGCAAACCCGTGAAAATCATCAGTATTTGATACGCCGGGAAAATATACGGTATCACAATGAAAACTATTGCAAGTTAAATGTATAGTATAACTTAACTTGTTTAAAATAGTGCCGTTCTTTACATCATGAATTTTCTATTGAATTTTATAAACAATTTCTCATCAAACTTCGTTTACTGCTCTTTAACAGCCTAATAATTTATGAATCTTAACATATGACTACGGCGCTCGATGGTCTATGACGAGACGTTTTAATGAGCGCTCGCTCATCTCTGTAAGTTGTTATTTACTATTTTTATTAATTTTTTCAGTATTCGTGATATGAAGCAATTTTCAAGTTACTATAATTTTTGCGTCTCGTGACTTAAAATAAAGATCGATCTTCCAGAAGGTGCATATTGCTGGCCACAACCCACTGCCGCATCGCTCTTCACTGTAAGTTACATAGTTTTCCCGTAATACGCGAAAAACCAAACAATGCCCCAAGCTGCGGGCCACGTGGCCGCCCGGCAGCAGAGCCATGCCGCCCACACGATGCAAATCTCGCGCGGGCGCGACACGCGCCTCCGTGAATGGCGCACCATGTCACGTGCTCGCTCTCTACAAAGCAATCCTTACATACTAGACCTATTCATCTAGTAACGGGGGTTTGTACCGTCACACCGTGGAGCGTAAATCGTACCCTGTGGAGTAGAGTCGCTTGCTATTATTTCAGTACCTTTCGTCACAACCTCGCAGCTCGCAAATCGCCTTATGTTCAATGCACACGAGTTATTTACTGACGTGAGCTCGCAGCATCATTTCCTCGTTCGATTTAGCAGCATACGTGAAACAACAGAGGCACGCACACTACGGTAGTTAAGCTCCGATATCACTGTGAGGAGGCACCGACAGAATTGCGCTGGCGAACAAGTGATGCGTCGAAGCCATCTCGCCAATCGCTGCGAAGCAGCAGCCGTTGCGGGAGAACCAAACGGTGTAGACGTGTTCACAACTCTATCAAAAGCTGTCGTCAGTCTGCCAGGCATGCAGGCGGTCCTGCTGTGGAACTGTTTATTGAACAGGTGAAGAAATATTTTAAGCTTGAGTATACACACGAGTGGCGCTCAATAAGTAACGTAATATTTTTTCGCAACCAATTCAGTTTGAAAAAATCCGTAATTTGTTCAGTGACCTCGTGGAATATTCACGCTTCAGTCCCAACTGTTTCATGATGTCGGGATAGGTAGTGGCGCGGCGCTATATGTAGAGTTCAAAATGGCTTCTGTAGCGGAGATACGTTCCTAGGAGAAAGCTGTAGGGGAGTTTCGTTTGACGGAAACGTTAAGCGTCTAAGATGTTGATACGCACTTGCAGAATGTCTACAGAGAGCTGGTATGGAACAAAAGCTCGGCGAGTCGTTGGATGCGATGTCTGTCATCGTCGCAACAAGGTCGGACAAACCTGTCCGATCTCTCACCTGCCAGCCGGCCGCACACAGCTGTGACTCCTACAGTGGTGGAACGTGCGGACACCCTCATTCAGAGTGATCGATGAATAATAGTCAAACACCTCTCTTCTTAAATGGACATCTATTTTGGCACTGAGGATACACTCGTCCACCAGTTTGAGTGCTAAAAGGTGTATGCCCGCCGGGTCTGTCGCCGCCTAACAGAAGACCATAAAGAGCATCGAAGAACGCATATGTGCGGAATTTCCTGCGTGTTACGAGGCTAACATTGACTATTTCTTGTCAAACATCCTTCACAGGCGATGAAACATGAGTGTATCAGTTCGAATGGAAACCAAAGCAGCAATTCATGGAGTGGCGCCACACGCTTGTGCTCTAAAGAAAAAGTCCTTCTGTCGGTAAAATCATCGCGACGGTTTTTTGGGACTCTAAAGGGGTATTCTGTTTGATGTCCTCCCTTGTGGTTCTGTGATAAACTCTGAAGTGTATTCTGCTGCCCTAGGAAATTGAAGAAACGACTCCAGCTTGTTTGTTGCCACAAACAGGCAACGGAACTTCGTCTTCTCCACGACAACGCAAGGCCTCATATAAGTCTACACAGCAGACAGCAGCTCAGAAAACTTCACTGGACTGTTCTACCTCATCCACCATACATCCAGGATTTCGTACATTCCGACTTCCACATGTCTCGCCCAGTGAAGGATGCACTTCGCCGGAAATAGTCCATGGATAATGGGAAAGTTACTGATCCAGCAAGACGTTGATTCCTTCATCGATCAGTAGAGTGGTACCATGTGAGTATACAGGCCCTCCCAGTAAGGAGGACTGAGACCGTCGCATTGAAAAATGGGGATTCTTAACCAAAAGAGTGGGGAATAATTTGGTGTACTGGAATCCTGAATAAATCCAACGTACTATCGCGTTACTTATTGAACTCCCCTCATACTTATGAACATACGTCTCTTTGTATATGGATATTTCACTCCCCTGCCGCAACTACACGAGCGAAGGGTGTGGTTTCCACCTTTCTGTAGAGGAGAAGCTGCGCTCAGTGTTGGCTACTCTGTTGTTTACAAGATGTTTGCCACTTTCATAAAACTGAAGAAGCGTCAGACGGCAGGGCACTGAGGGGTCGATTAGCTACTAACGCAATAAGTGAATGTGAGCTGTATTATGGAATGGCCATTAGCAATATCAGAACGATGCAGGAAGAATGCAGCATGGACCACGTATCTTCGGAAGCTCTAACATGACAATAAACCAATACATTCACTTTGCCCACCCGGGCTTCAGTCATGGTGTACATTCCGAAAGACTGAAGTTTCAGGATCGTGTTTAACACGCAAGTATTCTATTCGCGAAATTATTATGGAAACCATCAAGGCAACTAGCTCACCTCGTCCCTAACCGAATGGGTCTAAATGTGTGCACTCAGAATCCCGAGACACGTTCAATAATACGATTTGATCACGAACTCCCAAGTAAATATTTGTGGGGTAAATGTTCTGAAATGGAGAATCAGTGATGCTGTGTTATCATTCACTGATAGAAACAAGAGAAGTATAATAGTGCCATTATACGTCAGCATAAACACTGGCTGGCTTACTGTAATGAGAGACCAATTTTTAAATTTAGATTTGCCAGATCACAGTGTGCAGCCGATCTCAACATTAGATAAGAACGGCCAGGCCTAAGTAAGACGCTTTTACAGAATGAGGGAGACAAGAAAGACATTCTTGACTGTCTAGCTCGGTGCTTCTAAGCTTTCATTTAAAACACACAGTTTTAATAGTTTCTGCTTTAAACTCGATTTTCTGAGAATGATGTTTCCTACAGTTAATGTTCCTGTATTTGAGAAACGTCATAGCTATATGAAACTTTACAATCTGCTTTATTTGCGTTATTATAAAGTACTACAACTACAGATGTACAATCAAAGCAATTATCTGAAGGGTTTGAAGTTAGGTGTTTGCATACACAAATATTTCGTGTAAAAATGTATATTTTTAATAAACCTGTATCTTTCGTTCCTTTGCATTTCATTTCATAATTATTCTTCAGTTAACATAAATAACCTGTAACTTAGAGTGTTATCTTCATTGGTTTTAAAGACAGAGGTACAAAACCTGGCTTATTAAACATTCTCAACAGAGGCCTTCCGAACTCCATTTGAATCGATGAACAGGCCACAGCCACTACTCTCAGTAGCCGCGAACTAGTTTCGGTTATAGAATTGCTTTAGTACCAAAAATTAAAAATACATTTGTCAGTCCTGAATGAGATTTTCACTCTGCAGTGGAGTGTGATCTGATATGAAACTTCCTGCCAGATTAAAACTGTGTACTGGACCGAGACTCGAACTCGAGACCTTTGCCTTTCGCAGCCAAGAGCACTTGCCCACGAAAGGCAAAAGTCCCGAGTTCGAGTCTCGGACCGGAACACAGTTTTAATCTGCCAGGAAGTTACATGTGTCAGTGTTTCATGGAAATTCATTTCTCTAAGAGGGTGATTCCAAAACCAACAGTTTCTTTTATTAGTGTATTCATAAACGAAATAAACAACGTTTGCTTTCTTCTGCCTATGTCCGTAGCGTTTAACTTCCAGTCAACTACATCACTGCGATATAACCCGGTGTGTGTGCAGTGAAATAATTGCTGATGCAGTTACTACGAGCAGCTGCTACTAGCTTGGAACTGCGCCAGGCGAGGACTACACTACAGCTGTGACATTAACGTACCCGTATCCAATCAGCAGAATAACATAACGTCAAGCGCCCCATACACGAAAACGTTGAACAGCCAACGAACAATACAGCTTCAGATATCATTTAGTATAGTTAAGGAAGGCAATGAAACAGTCTCTATATATTAAAGGCAGTGTCCTGACTGACGGACTCATAGTCACCCAGTTGTGAGCTAACGAGCACATCGATCTCATTTAAGTATATGGCCGAAAGAGTCCGCCTTCAGGAATAGTGAAACGAACCCTCTCGTCCAGGACCGGATGCAACGAAGGGTGCAGATTCACCACGAGATGGGGAAACTGACAGGCGTCTATTGTCTATTGAGGGCTAAGCACTGCAGTGTGCGAGTGAGACAGACGAGCACCTACGTCATAGGGAAACCCCGTAGAAGGCTTTTGTGGACATGGATACATAGCAGTGTTAAATATGGCGGACCTAAATCGGCCATAAAGGGAAATACTTATTGAAACTATTTACTTCTGTAGTAGTACAAGGAATTAAGCCGCAGTTATTTATACTACCATCCTTCATAAATTTTAACGGCGATCCCAATAAAACCTGAATATTGATCATATCATTAATTGTTTAGGATTTACTGTTAAAGTGAAATCGACAAGTTTTGTAACGAAGACCTGAATCCTAAAATCTGAACGCTTTGGTCGATCTTAACGATCGACATTTCACACAGAATCACATCATTAAAACGACAAATGTTGTAAATATAACTCTGTAACTTTATTTGTGTAAAATATATAGTAAATTTAAATTATCACTACTTTCAGTTCAGCAACAGATCATCATTTCCTCCACACAAAACACATTGAACGAAGACAGCAAGACACCTCATTGAATCATTAGGTAATAGAATATTTGTTGTAAAGTATAGTGCATAATACTCACTTTTGTTCTGTATTTATTTATCAGAAAGCACAGTGGTGCAATGCTACTGGCCGTGACATTAAAAGTTTGCCTCCGGCATGGATGTGTGCAATGTCGTTTGGTTAGTTAGATTTAAGTAGTTCTAAGTTCTAGGGGACTGATGACCTCAGATGTTAAATCCCATAGTGCTCACAGCCATTTGAACCATTTATTTTACAATGTATATTATTGTAACTTTATTTAGAACGTGAAAGTAGTCAATCTTTGATTATTTAAATATGTTAAAATGTAAAATAGCGTAGAATAAGCTGTAGCCAATTAGATGGACGGCTTCAGGAAATGGAGTAACTGCCGTAGTCAGCTGAGCGAGGATATTGGACACTCAGGAAACGCGACCTGGGACGGACAGAGTGTGTGCTGGTGCAGACGCGAAAGCGGACAGTTCGTCTAGAGACACCAAAGGGTACAGTTCGGATTGAGACGCGAAAGCGGACAGTCGGCCTTAGGTAGCTAGGAAGTGAAACTTACTAGAAACTTTCACGTTGTGTGGTATCTCTGGACTTAGTCCCTGAGCAGTGAGCATCTGCGCGCCTGGTATGAACTCTAACTTTTCGCATAGTTAACGAGGTGGAGTATCGAACTTGTAATTTACGATGAGACTGTGAATGATCGAACTGTATCAAATGGATATGCACCCGAGTGTAACAGTAACTCTAAATACGACCACTTTTGCTATTAGTTTGCTTTATGAATAAACACTGTTCTAACCAAATCGCAACTGTGTGGCCTACATCATTTATGGGTTGTTAATTTAGTTCTCGATATTATTATTACTGTTGTAGTGTGTTATGTTAGTATTTCTCAAACTTGCCATCAGCCAGGCAATTCAACCAAAGGGTCACAAGTGTCAAATTTAAGGCGTGTAACGCGACAAGTACGGTTCAACCAATAGACGAGTTTGGGCCAAAACATTTCGTCGAAGAGGAACCGGATGTGAGTCCGAACGTTTGTAGGATGTTAGCTCGCACAGTCCAAACGCCTAAGAACAGAAACTTGAAATTTGGAGATAGTGTTGATGTTAGGTAGGTATCGTTTAAGAAGGTATTTTTCAAAATTAACCCCCTGAGTCGTGAAATAGATAATAAAAGGTTTTATGAAAATATATCGCTATTAAAGCAATTTTGCAATTAAAACTCTGAAAAATGGTATTTGGTTTGTCGATCAGAAATAAAACAATATGTGCTTCAAGATCTTTCAAAGTTCAGTAACCATGTGGGTAAAATACTGGGTGAAATTTTGTCGTAAATAAATGATTATTAAAGTACTAATAAAGCAATTTTAAAGCTACATCTAAGAGAACTGGTGTTTGACTTCTAATCATAAAAATTACATAAAAATTACATGTTTCATTGTTTCTGGGAAGTCAACCTCTAAGGGATAATGTAGGGAATGAAAGCTTTTATCGAAATAGCTACATCTCTGAGAATTTGTATTTTGTTTCTCGGTTAGAAATAAAAAAAACACAAGTGTCAGTGTTTCCTGGAAACTCAGATCCCTGCGAGGGTCGAATAGGAGACGAAAAATTTTAAGAAAATGTTTCGTTAAATTAAAACATTTTTGAAACTAAATTTATGAAAAATATATTTAGTTTTAAAGAAATATGTGTTAGGGGATAAGAGTTTCTATGGTAGTATTACCACAAAAGCTCAAAACGCAGTATTAAGAAACACCTCAGACGCTAGTTGTCAGAATTACTTTTTGCTCAGAAGTACGTTCGGCAAAGACCATGTTCCTATTAACTAGCATGCGAAGTTTAGAATATGTTGGAATTTATGGACAATATAAAAATTCGATAGAAGGAGAACAAAATATGTGCACACCATACAGTCCACGTGAGCGAAGCAGCGAGCACTGAGCGTTACACGATGAAACGCCGTAATGCGTTGCACAAGGGATCAAGCGGAGAGCGGAGAGAGAGAGAACGAGCAGCAGGAAAACTTGTGGTAAACACAGAATTTTTCATTCGCTTGAGGCACGTTTAATATAAAAAGCGTAATCTCGACGTTTCAAAAGTAGACAGTTTATTGTGTTCTGTTTCTTTTTTCGCGCGCCTGTTACACTCGACACAGAAACAACGGTAAACTCAGATGTTATTTCTGAAATTTGGCGTACTGCTAGAACTTTTCGGAAACCGTATATACATTCTGTTTGTTGATGCTTTTTACGGTTTTCCGGGCCTATGTTTCACTACATATGACGAGGCAGCTTCAATCATTTGCACAGCCGCTACGAACCACAAGACCATATGAAAACCACTGGCAGGACAGAGAAAGGGACTGTCCGGTGAGATTTCAAACACGAATTACACGAGTAAAAAATTTAACAGAGCAAATGGCATAAACAGCAAATCCTTTTATGCTGTAGGATGCCTCATTGTACGGTACAAGCAAAAATGAAAATGGTATAAACGTGTTTCACCCGTTACCAGTGGCGTCCCAATATGTACATCTTCCAGAAGGCACCTTACTATATCTGGTGAAGGGTACTTTTTGTAGAACAGTGACTTTTCCCTTTCCCTGTCGCAGTCGCAGAGGTGCGGGGAGGAACGATTTCCGATGCTTCCGTATGAACTACTTACTCTAAGCCTTTCATTTTCTTTTCTAACAATTGCCGGCCGCTGTGACCGAGCGGTTCTAGGCACTTTAGTCCGGAACCGCGCTGCTGTTACGGTCGCAGGTTCGAATCCTGCCTCAGGCATGGATGTGTGTGATGTCCTTAGGTTAGTTAGGTTTAATTAGTTCTAAGTTCTAGGTGGGTGTACTACGTTCCCTCTAGATTCTTTCACGAATCTGAATTCTGCACCACCTCCAACTAATATGTCGTCATTCCACATTCATCCCTCCACACACATACTACCACGTAATTTAGTAATCATGGAGTAATGAGTCTTCCCACCTATTTCTGCACAATTCATTACATCTGTTCATGGTGAGGATCAACTGCCAATCACTTCTCTAAGTGGTCATTCGCTGTAGGTCTTCCTGCGTTTCACTACGATTTTATAGTGTTGCGACTTATCCGTATACAACAGCCTCATCTACGGAAAGGCTCATGGAACTTCATCTACATCTACATACATACTCCGCAATGCACCATACGGTGCGTGGCGGAGGGTACCTCTCACCACAACTAGCATCTTCTCTCCCTGTTCCACTCCCAAACAGAACGAGGGAAAAATGACTGCCTATATGCCTCTGTACGAGCCCTAATTCTTATCTTTTTGGTATTTCCGCGAAGTATGGGTTGGTGGCAGTAAAATAGCACTGCAGTGAGCCTCAAATGCTGGTTCTCTAAATTTCCTCAGTAGCGATTCACGAAAAGAACGCCTCCTTTCCTCTAGAGACTCCCACCCGAGTTTCTGAAGCATTTCCGTAACACTCGCGTGATAATCAAACCTAACAGTAACAAATCTAGCAGCCCGCCTCTGAATTGCTTCTGTGTCCACCCTCAATCCGACCTGAAAGGGATCCCAAACGCTCGAGCAGTACTGAAGAATACGTCGTATTAGTGTTTTATAAGCGGTCTCCTTTACAGATGAACCACATCTTCCCAAAATTCTACCAATGAACCGAAGACGACTATCCGTCTTCCCCACAACTGCCATTACATGCTTGTCCCACTTCATATCGCTCTGCAATGTTACGCCCAAATATTTAATTGACGTGACTGTATCAAGCGCTACACTACTAATGGAGTATTCAAACATTACGGGATTCTTTTTCCTACTCATCTGCATTAATTTACATTTCTCTATATTTAGAGTTAGCTGCCATTCATTACAGCAATCACAAATTCTGTCCATCGTTATCTGTTAGGTCATTTCTATACGCTCAGGAAGAGTGAAAATAACGCACTAGCAGGAGAGCATCGGATCGAAATGATGTAGGTAACAGGTTAAATTGATGTCAAAATCAAGACATGTAAAGAAACACAGTGAGTACAAGTTGACAAACACGGTGCAACACGAATAACGTGCTGGACCACCACTTGCTGTAATACATACCCCAACATGGTCCAGAATCGAACTGATTAGACGTCTGATGCTGTTCTGAGGCAGGGTGGCCCACCAATGTTGAACAGACACCTCCAGATCATGTACAGGGTGACACGATGGCATCTGGCGTCTCAGCTGGTCCCATAAATGCTCTATAGTGGAGAAGTCCACGAAGTAGGCCGGCAATGGAAGAGACGGAACGTAGGAAGTCTTGAGCAACTCAAGCTGTATGAGGAAGACAGTTATCTTGCCCGAAAAATTCCTCAAGTAGACCATGTAGGAAAAGTACCACATGACCCGTTAAGGTTCTACGTACTGGCTATCGTAGGCTATGGCCCATCAGACTATTGCGCCGGCTGTCCTGGAACTGTACCGTTCCCAGAGGTGTTTCCACAATGGTATGTGCATATCATCCATCACTGAAACGAATCAGGATTCATCACGAAAGACCAATTTTTGCTAATTTGTGGCAGTCCACTATAGATGGAGTCGCCTATGTCCCGGTGTTAACGGCAGTGTCGACAAGGGCGCCTGGATTGCAAATTCGCATCTGCAAGGCAACAGGAAATGGTTTGTAGACCAGCTGCTTGTATTGTGGAGCGAGTGAGGCTCTCTCTGAGCACCATGGGACTCAACATCTTAGGTCATAAGTCCCCTAGAACTACTTAAACCTAACTAACCTAAGGACATCACACACACCCATGCCCGAGGCAGGATTCGAACCTGCGAACGTAGCAGTCCCGCGGTTCCGGACTGCAGCGCCAGAACCGCTAGACCACCGCGGCCGGCTGGAGCGAGTGACTGTAGGATCCTTGACCGCTTGTCGCACGATCATGCGATCATCCTGTCTCGTCGTCTTGCTCGTCGCTCCAGACCCGGTAGGTCACATGTGGGTGTTATATCCTGTCTACTGGTCCCAATACCGTCTAAATACTCCAAACGATCGGCCTGGCGATCCACACGTCGCGTCCACCAGCCTGTGATTTTCAGGCCTGTGATTAGGCTTCTCTCAGACTCGCCCAATGGTGAGAAATGTTGTCTAGCACGCCTACCTGCCATTCTGCGCCCCCTAGCGTCCTCCTCGAGTCGTGATGTGATGTGATCGTTACAAGTATGATTGGTCCACTACGCGCAGTTTAAATGGGGCCACTGCCCTATTGCAGCCTCACTGTAGGACCTGTGAACGTGCGCTTAGGCGTCAAACTAGGATCACTTGGATAACGAATCTCACTGTACCTATTCGCCAAGTTTCGCGTTTGTACCTTTCTTCCCTTCGGTGAGCAATTTTAAGTGTCCCAGAGTGTATAATGAGGACAGATTTAGCCCTATAAGAGTGTTGCGGTTGACCCGAATTTCCGTTTCGTCTTAAGATTTTTCTCTGATAAGAACGACTGTGTGCTGTTTGCTAGAAACTTTTCAGCCAAATGACGCAGCTGGTCTCATATTCCGCAGTCTCGTAATTTCCTCATTATGTGACAATGCAGAACTGCATCGAACGCCTTCTGGAGGTCAAGGAACACGACATCAACCTTGACACCGGTATCTGCTGCATTTTGGGTCTCGTGGACAAATGTAGCGAGATGTGTGTCACACAACCATTGTGTCCTACACGGAAGATTTTCGAGCTCCAGGAATGTCATAAAACGCGAACATGAAACGTGTTCCAAAATTCCTCGACAGACCGACTACAGAGATATAGGGCAATACATTAGTGCCCCATGACCCTTATAGTAAATGGGAATGGCCTGAGTATTTTTTCAGTCACTGCTAACGCTTCTATCCTTTAGTAACCTACAAGACATTGCTACTACTACTGAAGGAGCAAATTCTTTCCTATATTCTATATACAATCGCATATACCGGGTGATCAAAAACTCAGTATAAATTTGAAAACTTAATAAACCACGGAATAATGTAGATAGAGAGGTAAAAATTGACACACGTGCTTGGAATGACATGGGGTTTTATTAGAACCAAAATGCAGGATGGCGCTCCACCTCATATTGCTAGACGCGTGGAAGATCTCTTGCGCGAGTCCTTTGGTGATGATCGTGTGCTTAGCCGCCACTTTCGTCATGCTTGGTCTCCCAGGTCCCCAGACCTCAGTCCGTGTGATTATTGGCTTTGGGGTTACCTGAAATCACGAGTGTATCTTGATCGATCGACATCTCTAGGGATGCTGAAAGACAACATCCGACGCCAATGCCACATCATAACTCCGGACATGATTTACAGTGCTGTTCACAACATTATTCCTCGACTACAGCTATTGTTGAGGAATGATGGTGGACATATTGAGCATGTCCTGTAAATAACATCATCTTTGCTTTGCCCTATTTTGTTATGTAAATTATTGCTATCCTGATCAGATGAATGTCGGACATTTTTTGAACTTTTGTATGTTTTTGGTTCTAGTAGAACCCCATGTCATTCCAAGCATGTGTGTCAATTTGCACCTCTCTATCTACATTATTCTGTGATTTATTCAGTATTCAAATTTATACTGACTTTTTGACCACCCACTATATGTGCCATCACGTCCAGTAACGTTTCCTCTATTAAGAGATTTCTGTTGATTTACTGTCCCACGGTAACATTTAGATATCTACCATTTTAACATTCTTGCGATGACTTAAAGGACGAACCACGATTTTCCACAGTAAAACAATTTAGGAAAATTAATTTAATACATCGACGTTCTGTCTGCTACCCTCTGTTCTGTCACAGAATGTATGGACAGATGTGTTTCATCCGTTTACTGCTTTAACAAAAAAGGAAAGTGTCTTAAAATCTAAAGACCGAATTTTACTTTCGAATTCATTGCAAACCTCACGCATAGCTCTCCGTATAATAATACCGGCTGGTTCATTTGGTCTACATGGCTGTGGCTGCGTTTAAATCTGCAGTTCTTTTGCTTCCGAAGTTGGGTCTACTCGAATCTTCTCAGCTTCGCTGGGCACAAAACAGTCTGATTCGTATTTTACAACACTCTTGAACTTCCACAATTTATCCTCAATACTGGATGTACATGCACTTCGCCGGTCGATCAGTCACTGAGCAGGCGTTTGTTTACATTAAGTCGCATCCACATCAAACACCCTGAGACGCGCAGCGCCATGCCGTGCACAGACGCGAGGTGCAGGGCAGCGGAGAACGTCACAGGCGAGGTCAGAATGGGGCACACTAGAACAGAACTGTGCAGAATGGAGCAGTGTGTTTGTAGGTTTGCAGCAGTGTTCCAGTGTGCGACCGCACTCGTCAATAAAAATAGAAAGTAAGGAAGGTCGTCCAAACTGAGCGTGCAAGGGGGAGCCATTTCCTTCGATGTACCTTACAGCGCCTAACGTGTTCGTTGTCGCGCAGAGCTGTGCAGAACGGCACGGTTCGACACCCATACCGGCCGCGCCGCGCTACGCCGAATCTCCTTCCTTGGCTTTGCGCGGATCGACGCAGCGTCGCGTGGCCGGTGGGAACGCGGCTTAACTTACGATTGGCAAAGTGAACTCGGCTTTGAAGAGAGAACTCACCTGTTTTCCGGAGAAGGCCTCGTTGACGCTGAAGTGCTCGCGGTTGAGCAGCGTGAAGGTGAAGTCGACGTAGACGCGCATGCCCTCCGCCGGGTTGCGCCACACCAGGTAGACGCCGAGCACCTTGTCGGTGCGCGAGAAGGTGATGGCCCAGCGCTGGTAGCCGCACGCGAACTGCTTGCTCGTCACGTCGCGCTCCAGATCGCGCGTCACAGACCTCGTCACGACGAACGTGAACACGTGCGTGTTGGCGCGGTCGTGCAGCTTCGCGAACCGGTACAGCAGCGACATCCTTGCTACTCCATCTGAAACAACAACACGCCCACGTGAGCTCCGCGCTAGATCCTACGAGAGCGACATGGCAACTGATTGTCCCGCAAAGGGGTAATGCCCTGTGAGAGAACAAACAATGAAGCAAAAATAGTAGGCCAACGCACCTCCCGTAAAGCTGAAATCAAGGTCAGAAACTCTCCTTGGGGTAGGTATGTTTCTGAAATGTGGTGTTACTATGTGTCGGTGCTCGCTAGGTTGCTAAAATAGTGACAGAAAAGATCTAGATGTGTGTATGATGTAAGCCAGATACAAAAGGCAAAACGATTTAGAAAAGATATCTGAATGGTGCGAAAAGTGGCAGTTGACCCTGAATAATGGAAAGTGTGAGCTCTTCCACATGAGTGCTAAAAGGAACTCGTTAAGCTTCGGTTACACAATAAATCAGTCTAATCTAAAAGCCGTAAATTCAACTAAATACCTAGGTATTTCAACTACGAACAACTTAAATTGGAAGGAACACATTGAAAATGTTGTGGGAAAGGCTAACCAAAGATTGCATTTTATTAGTAGGACATTTAGAAAATGTAACAGACCTACTAAGGAGACTGCCTACACTACTCTTGTCCGTCCTCTATTAGAATACAGCTGCGCGGTGTGGGATGCTTACCAGATAGGACTGACGGAGTAGGTCCAAAAAGTTCAAAGAAAGGCAGCATGTTTTGTATTACCACGAAATATGGGAGAAAGTGTCACAGAAATGATACAGGATTTGGGCTGGCCATCATTAAAAGAAAGACGTTTTCGTTGCGACGGAATCTTCTCACGAAATTCCAATCACCTACTTTCTCCTCCGAATGCGAAAATGTTTTGTTGACACCGACCTCCATAGGGAGGAACGATCACTACGGCAAAATAAGGGAAATCAGAGCTCGTACAGAAAGATATAGGTGTTCATTCTTTCCGCGCGCTATACGAGATTGGAATAATGAAGAACTGTGAAGGTGGTTCGATGAACCCTTTGCCAGGCACTTAAATATGATTTGCAGACAGAATATCCATGTAGATGTAGATGTATATGTAGAAAGCGAACTTGCTAAGTGGCTGCCAAAATTGAAATTAATAAAAGAAAGAAAGAAAGAGATGCTCATATATGGTGAACAAGGAGCTTTCCAGGTGATTCTCCATCAAGACACAGGGGGGTCTATAGGAGCGGGACCACATCCTGAAAAAATAAAACAACTGTATAAACAGAAATTTAAAATCATATAAACAGCTGAGTCCCATTAAAATGACCACCCCATTTATTCGACGTCAACATGCAATAAGCACTAACGGACGGCAGGCTAAAACGTGTTGTGGGGGACGCGGAATACAGTGTAGTCGTATTCGTAATGTGTAAATGGAGCGATTTACCCGACGTCCAAAAGGGCAGCATGATCATCGGCTTTCTGGCCAAGGGTGGAAGCATTTCCGAAACAGATATTTTTGCGAGGTGTTTCCGTGCTGTCGTGGTTAAAGTATACAGTGGACGGCAAAGTGGTGCTACCCAAAGCCGGTGCCGAGGGAACTGTGGTGCACCACGGGTCCTAGATGGCAGCGATGAACGATGGCTGCACAGATGTGTGCATATAAATAGACGTGCATCTGTAGAGCAACTGACCACCCAGGCGAACCAAAGAGCTACAAAGAGGGTCTCTTCAACGACCGTTCAGTGGAGGTGGCCGCATATTGACCGCCACAGCAGGGGCCTGGTTCAGGCAGCCATACTGACTGCTCGAATTGCACGCCAATACCACAGCTGGACGTCCAGTGAGTGGCGGAAGGTGGTCTTTTCAGATTGATCACATTTATTGCTTCATCCAACAGATCTTCGTTGTCGCACACAGCGTGAAACTCTAGAAGAAAACTTCTTGAAACAATCGTTGGAAGGTTCGAACCAGGAGGATGGTCTGGAGAATGTTTTGCGGTGTTTTCTGGGTGATTTACTCATTCTGGAAGGCGCAATGGCAAATTGTGCATCTATATTTGGAGATTACTTCCATCTCCACATCTAGTTTGTTTTTCCTCGCCACGATGGCATCTACCAGCAGGAACAGTTTATAGTTATCCTCTGACTACCAAACTCTCCTAGCTTAAACACAGTCGAGAACCTGTGTGAGCACCTCGACCGCATCATTCGTGCCCAGGATCTTCGTCTGAGAAATCTAGCATAGGTAGCAACGCACTGATGTCGAAATGGATCCCTACCCCTGTTGGTGTCCTCCAGAACTTCCTCAACTCTCTCCCTGCACTATTTGCAGCACTCCTCCCTCCGAAACATGGTTATTCAGGCTTTTGGCAGGCAGTCAAATAATTGTGACTGGGAAATTTAGAAATATGGTAAAATTACCTGGGATTTTCTGTTCTGCACGGGGTAGGCGTGCGGCCTGATGCGACTTGTCATGATTCCATGATTCGCGCGCAGCTCCTCCTCCCCCCCCCCCCCCCCCCCTCCGTCGGTGGTTCGACTCCGTCGGGCATGGGTATACGTGTTGTCCGTAGCGTAAGTTAGTTTATGTTAGTTTAATTTATGTGAAAGCCTAGGGACCGATGACCTCAGCAGCTTGCTCTCATAGTCCTTACCACAAATTTCCAATTTGTCTGTTCTTCTACACGATCTCTGCTGGGATCTTCTTAAGGGTCATGAGTTGTTCATCGTTAGCTGAACACCAGAAGACTCTGAAGAAAATCACAGCAGAGGAGTCAAAACGTCGATAGTGTGGAAGAAATTGAACATAACATGGTTTGGCGTACTTGTGGTTCCCGGTGATATGTCACTGCGTAATAGAAACTGTGAATTTTCATCGTTCTGTTCTAAAAGTAATGTAATTCCCACTAATATTTGCATCGTCTTGTTTGGAGTGTGTGTGTGTGACTGCAACAACCACTCTCCTTAAACCAAAGAGGCGGCACTTCGAAAAATACATCATATGCTTTGGGGGTGGGGGATCACCCGCAACTCCGTCAACCCGCAACGTAGGACTGCTGTGCGGGTCATCGCTCCAGCACCGCAGGGGCTCTTGCCGAAGTCATCCGAACTCCGCCTGACCTACAGGAAACAGGCTAGTTCAGAGAGCGCGCGCAAGAGCCTTAAAGGGTGCCACATCTGCGGACCTTTCACTGCATCGGACTTACGGTTTTCCTCAGCGATTCCGAGCCCACATTGCTAGACCTACAGCTTTCTGGTAGTCATCCGTCACGCAGGCCGGCGAGCAGTAGCCAGTTCCGTCTCCGCCAGCATAACGCCGCCACCCGGACTCGGTATCCCCCTTACCACCAGGGACAACCGCGCATCGCGATCCGTTGCTCCTACCGTGGAATCTGATACTGGAAATTCTTGTACTGCTCGAGAGAAAGGACTTTAATTTTCTGCCTACTGTTGATGTCTAAGAAGATAGTCTATTCTGTTTGCAAGAGAACTTTTGAGAAGATAGATTTTCCTATCTTGTTTTCCAAGAACTTTACGTTGTCAAAGAAGTCAGATCTTTGTTTTCAAGAAGGACGTTTCTTATTTGTTTTGAACTGCTAACGGATAGCAGAACTTATATTTGTGAACATAAATTGATTGTGCCAATAAAATGATTTTTGAGTGTAATCAACTGACCTGTCGTGAAAGTTCCCGAAGCCGAAACACTACAACAAGAAACAGTGCCGCACCGCACTACTGCATGAAATGTTCAAATGGCTCTGAGCACTATGGGACTTAACTTCTGAGGTCATCAGTCCCCTAGAACTTAGAACTACTTAAACCTAACTAACCTAAGGACATCACACACATTCATGCCCGAGGCAGGATTCGAACCTGCGACCGTAGCGGTCGCGCGATTCCAGACTGTAGCCCCTGAACCGGTCAGCCACTGTGACCGGCGCATGAAATGTCACGCCGTGCCGAGTACTTCGGAGAAGGACCGTGCAAAGCCGAGGCATACTGAGCTTCGGCCCGTACACGTCCAGCACATTGCGCACAGATACAGGTTGTCACACCGTGGCCGACCCTGATTTAAACTACCTCGGAATGGTCATCGACACACTTTTGTGGCACAAGAGCTTTGAATGGGGAGGTTCAAAGCTCTGTAGCGTAGTGGGAAACGCCACCGACTATCGTGTCGTCGGTACTTACCCTGTCAGCTCACTGTCGTACACGGAACAAGAGAAATACAAGAGAGTGGTATGTTAACTACGACGGTGGTAATACTGGCGAGCAGGGTGCAGGTACCGGGGCAGGAGGCTTTGTGAAGGGGCAGAGTAGACGGCAGGCGAGGCGCCCCGCGGCGGCGGCAGCAGCGTGCGTGCATTATTCATGGCCGCCAGAATGAGTGTCACAGCGAGCAGGCGGCGCGGTGCGGAGCGCACATCCTGCCCATCTGGGCGAGACCGGCAGCGTTACGGCGCAGCGGAAAACACTCAGCACAGCGGCCTCTCAGCTGCCTCATGCTCGCGCAGCACTCTGTTTCGCAACAGTTTCAAACGCGTGCTGACTACACATATCATCACCTTCATCACTCTCTTGCCAATTCTCTTAAACAGTTTATTTTTTGGGTCAAATGTTTTGAGTGGAGCGAACACAAGACTCGTAGAACTTAAACTGAGTAAAATTCAAACAGACAGATGTCTTCCAGTACTCTCTAGAACTGTGATAGTCTAAGTTAAACAGTGAACTTCATATTCTTCACAGCACATCTTTCGTTGATTTCGAGCATCATTCAAAAGTGCATCAAATGTTTCTCCAATCTACATCACCTCATACTTTCAGCCAAATTAGCACACAAAACATATGATGGTTCTGTTTCCATTTTTTTAAAAATTCAACCAGCTGACTACCTATCGTTGCCCGGATATGCATTTATTCCTAACTTCTAAAAGCCCACTCCTCCTTCCCTGTTTATCTGTCCATGCCCACTATCCTGCCATCCACCTCCTCCGACCCCCACTCTTTGTCCATCGCCACCTGCGCTCTGTCTGTCCTACTCCTCCTCCCTTTATCTGCTGATATATTGCTCCTCTTGTTCATCTACTGTATTATGCCTCTTCCCATCTCCTCCTCCCTCATTAGTTCCATCTCCTCCTGCTCCCCCTCTCTTTGTCAATCTCTTGCTCCCGCTCTCTCTGTCCACATCCTCCTCACCGCCTCTCTGTCCATCTCCCTACCCTTCTTCCCTATTCATTTCCTCTCCTTTGTTTCCTCTGTTTACCTTTTCTTCTCCCCTCTATCTGTCAATCACGCCCCCCCACCCTCTTTCCTTTTTTCTGTACATATCCTCCTCCCCTATGTCCGTTTATCTTCTCTTTTGCTAACTCTCTACCTTTCTTCTTCCTCCCCATGTCTCTGACAATCTCCTCTTCTATACTATCTCTGTCCATCTGCTCCTCTCCCCTCTCCCTGTCAATTTCTGCCTCCTGTACCTCTATCCATCTTCTCCTCTTTCTGTGTGTACCTGTCTCCTCCTTCCCCCTTGATCTCTGTCCATCTCCTCATCCTCGAGACCCTTTCCGCGTTATCACACTCACCCTTGTAGGGCCTAGTGGTTCTTACGCCAATAGTATTTCTTTCCGGGTATGTGTACAAAATGACTAAAATCGCCGGCTGCGGTGGCCGAGCGGTTGTAGGCGCTTGAGTCCAGAACCACGCCACTGCTACGGTCGCAGGTTCGAATCCTGCCTCGCGCATGGATGTGTGTGATGTCCTTAGGTTATTAGTTTTAAGTAGTTCTAAGTTCTGGGGGACTGAAGACATGTGCTTAGAGCCATTTAAACCATTTGTGACTAAAATCGTTCAAGGCGTTTAAGATGAGCTTTCCACCCATGGGTTTGCCCGCAAGCGCACATGTAAGATATATTTAACAAATATTTAACATATTTCACACTTATTTGTAAATATATCCAAACTGTACGTCTAACGAATTTCGAACTGCAGTTTCATTTGACGCACCTCGGTAGTTATGACGTCAAATCTCCTGAACTAAGAGTCGTAAGGTGATGAAATTTTTCTGGTCCATTCAGTGGTATCTGTGAATATTGTCTGCAAAACGTGTCACGAACACAGTTAATAAAAAAGAAATAATAAAGTAGAACGTTTTGCTTCATTTGGCAGTTTTACTGCATGCACATGGAAAATGTAGTAACCGATATACTTTTTGCATTACACCACTTTCCTATAGATTCGAAATTATGTGTAAGGTTTGATGCAACTCACGAAGTCCTCTTGTTCTCAAATATTGGCTAAGTAAAATCTATATTTTCTCGCGTAGTGGGCTGCATTGATATTTCATCTGCACATCCACCCCTTTGATAGGTGGGTGATTCTTACATTTTAGTGATCCTTTCCAGACAGTGAATGAAATGGGTACCAAGTTTGGTTGAAACTGGTTCAATGATTTAGGAGTAAACGTGGAACATACATAAACACATAAAACAACCATTTTCGTAATTTGTATGGTTTTTTGACCAGACACTGTGGAATGAAATATATATTTATGCATATGTTTGTGTTCTGTTGTTATTAAAATCTTAAAGATGAAGAGGAAGCAGAGAAGTTTCAATTTATGCTGTGATTTGACATTTTTGACACTTCATTTACATAGCTGATGGAAACGGTACGTGTAATATTTCGGTTACTTTCTTAATTATCCTGATTTCTTTCGAGCACTTAAATCTTTTTTTTTTTTTTTTGCAAACTAGACTTCATACTTGTCTGATTTGATAGTCCATTTGTCCATTTCCCACCCTTCGTTTGACTGTGAAAATTAATATTACATCTTAGCTTATTTAGACAGAGCGAATGATACGAGTACAAAACTTGTACCCTTTCTATTTTCTAAAAGTTTCAAGATATCTAACCGAGGTTTCTGGCAAACGGTAGTAGGCGGATGGAGACGCAGTTTCTTCTTGACCTCCGAGCTTCTACTAAGCGGTCGAGTAGCTCCTCAGGTGGCCTCACTAGGCTGAATGCACTCCGTACCAATCCTCCCACTAAGGTAAAATCTGTGAGAGTAACGGAAATCGAACCCAGGTCCTCCGCATGACTCAGTTTCGCTGACCACTCGGTTACAGAAGCCGACAATTAATCTCAGTGCGTCTGTTTACATTTAATGATATTCATTCATCGAAAGCTCTCGAAAAGACGAATACTGTTATAGAAGACTCGTTAATGTTGCCGACGAAAATTTTTGCAAAATTATCCTACAAACAAGTAGAAATTGAAGACAATTATGCTTGAGTCAGCTTCTGCGGCATAATATCCCCCGAGACTCCATTGTGTGTAGCAAGGAGATAAGCCAGTTTTACTACGGTAAGGCAAATTTTCTCTTGGTCCTGTTTTATATGACACATGTACAGGAACAGCTGCGACTGTTGTAAATTAGATACTAAGTTCTAGCATACCATAAAGGGCTTAAGTAAACTATTTTATCTTCTAGTCCAGCAGGAAGAACACCACATTCCAGTCCTGGAAGTATCATATTCAGTCCTCTGGTAACGGTGGCGATTTATCCTCATTCCAGTTCCTGGATGATGGCCCCAGGTCTACTCAGTCCGCTGTCAAATTGGGTATTGCCGATCTTTCTCAGGGATAAAAGACCGCTGGGCAGATGACTCACCCTCCCCCTCATACTGCTGTAGACAATAAAGATGGCACCTACAGTGAGGCCAGTAGATTGGTCGTGGGCTGCGTCTCACAGACGCTATCTTTGCGTTTTCCCTTAATGCCGGCCTATCGACAACTCCAGCTACGACCCTGGCACCGATGTCAGTACAACATAATTATCAATACATCATAATCGCTGACATTCAGTGCGACCGGTGCTGTGAGGCACTTACAAGAGGCCAAGTGGTGTCCCCAACTATGGCATGTAGCCAGTACATAGAGACCAGCATCGACTATGCACACTCTCTCTGGATCTTCAATCTACTCGTGAAATCACCTCACTGACTGGACAAACCTGTGCATGCAGACTTGAATACTTACTGGATTACAATCTACGGGGACTTGGTTGTTTCATATAATGACTTTTATTGCGACGCTTCGAACATTATATTTAATCGATCTTGTTTTGTTTAGGGATTTACTCGACTCTGACTCGTTATGACTGAGCTGAGTAAACTAGCGTCTTCGTCGATATCAGTGACGAATGCATTAGTGGCGACGAGGAATTTACTTAGGGCGTAGATGAGAATCGACAGCTGCACTCTGCCTACACCATTCGGTGCCACCATGGATCCAGAATACATTAAACCGTGGCAGCTGTAGCTGTAGTAACAGGATGAACAATGCGCACAGCTACAAGATTGACAGGGGTAGCTCTGGAGCGACTAGCACAGCAGGTTGCATCAGCAGTGCAGCACCCGCCTGCCATTCCCGCATTCCAAGCAGAGGCGGAAGACTGAGACAGCTTCTGTCTCTGACTTCTCCTCCACATTAGACACATACTATCGTACATGTTATTCATCATAACTGTGTATTAGTAAACTATTCCAACTTGCTCTTTGTCCTTTGCAAATTGCATGATCTTGTAGAGCCTAAGACACTCAATTTTGTAGGCTTTTGTAATACGTTGTCTTTCTGCATGGCAATACCTTCACGTAGTCACTGCTAGATTTTAGTGTTTCAGTGGCATAGGAAACCCTCACAAACATACACACTTTGAGCTAAGAGGCATTGGGGGGTGAGGGGGGGGGTGGAGAATTAGATATAGAAGGTATTTCCTAAACGTATCGTTTTGTATGTGGAGACCTTGCTTGTCAACAGTTGTACACAGATTATTATGTGTAATTAAGTGCACTGTTTCTTAATTCGTATCGCTGCTGATCGAAAAATGGCAGTAATTACTTTAAAATTAGACAACACAAAGATAGATGAAGTTCTTGCAATCGATACAGCTAATTAAGTCTTTTTCTCAGCAGACCGTCTGTTCGACGAACAACTTGTGTCTCCTGTATGAAAAGATTCCCATCCCCATAAACTGATCGACATCGGAAATCAATCAGTCTTCAGTCAGTGATTCCTGTTCACAAAGGTCACTGACTAGCCGGAATTAAGAGTGTTGGCCAACAGATAGTGACACAGCACCGAGTTCCGCTGTAGGAATCTAGTATGCACGCACAGCACGTAATTCGTTGTGTGATTCAGATCACGTATAACAACCTGTACAGGTTCTTGTGTTTTGCCGTCGTTGTTCTATTAGGCATTATAGTGCCAAATGTCTATTGAGGGACGAGGAAAGTGACTCACGGTCAATTTCACGTCTTTAGGGGTGTCCCTGTCTTGTTAATCAACGAGTCTACAAACGAAAATCTGGGTGTATCACCAACCAAACCGACTGCACAGCTGCTCTGTTGTTGTACCGTGCGAAACATTGCGTTCTGGGCTTCTGCGAAGTGCACTCGATACACAAAAAGGTTTCTATTTGTTCCATTATAAATGATTTTGAAAGCCTGTGACTGTGAATGCTATAGATTTGTTTATAAATAAATTCTTCTGCTACCAATCACGATTGCTAACACAAAGATGTTTTACTTCAACTCTTCTTCCTAGTTGTAGCTTCTGCTTGAATGCAGACCAACCCTTAGACTGGTAGTTGACAAAGCCGACAATATACTCTAAGGGGAATAAAAAGACGCAACAGAAGTAAATAATTCGAATGACACTAAAATCGGTAGTTGTAATTTACACAAGTAGGAAAACAAATGATTAAGATTTCTGAACAACTGGAAACAGCTTCACAAAATGAGCAAGTCAGTATCGCGTTGGTTCACTTCTGGCCTTTATGCAGCCATTCGGCTTGGTATTGATTGACGGAGATGCTGGATTTCTTTCTGTGGGATATGTTGCCAATTTCCGTCCAATTGGTACGTTAGATCGTCAAAATCCCGAGCTGGATTGAGGGGCTGCGCAAAATGTTGCAAACGTTCTTAGCTGGGGAGGCATCCACCGACCTTTCTGGTCTAGGTAGTGTTTCTCAGTCCAGAAGACAAGCAGTAGAAACCCTCACACAGTGCGGGCGGGGATTATCTTGCTGAAATGTAAGCCCACGATGGATTGCCATGAAGGGCAACGAAACGGGCCGTAAAATTTCGTCGACGTATCCTACCTCTGTCTGTGGCGTTTCCAGACACATGCTTGCAAGTCATTGGGACTCAGTTCGAAGCGAGACTCATCACTGACGACAACTCTATTCCAGTCGATGAGATTCCAGGCCAAATGTGCCCTGCACGAGAACAAACGAGCCTGCTGGTGTACTTCGGTCAATGGTAGTCGGCGCAAACGACGTGATGAGTTGAGCCCCCTTCCTTTGAGCTACCTGTTAATGGTCCTTGTGGACAAAGAAGCACCACCTGTACGTCGGATTGATGTTAATGATTAATCCGGGGCACTAACGATTACCCGGTCTTCACGTTCTGTCGTCTCTCTACGTCCAGCACTTCAAATTGGGTTAAGTGGCTGTAAGCACTATGGGACATAACATCTAAGGTCATCAGTCCCCTAGAACTTAGAACTACTTAAACCCAACTAACCTAAGGACATGACATGCATCCATGCCCGAGGCAGGATTTGAACCTGCGACCGTAGCGGTCACGCGATTCCAGACTGAAGCGCATAGAACCTCTCGGCCACAACGGGCGGCCAGCACTTCTTTTTTGACGCTGTTTTAGGCCACTCTTACCCCATTCCATCCAGCATCGTCGAATAGTGGCATCGCTGATCTTCAAGGGCGATTCACCGGATACTCCCACCGGCTCCTGTGAACCCAACTTCACGTTCTCTATCAAATGCTCACATCTGTGTATATTGTTCACGCACCTGTCAGCTAGGCATAATTGCTGTCCAACTGAGTACATAGAATGAAATTCACGAAGACTTATACCCTGGTACGTCGCTTGTTTACTATCTCTGCCAGCTGTGCGATGAAATTGGACTGCAGCGTCAAAAAATCATCCACTGGCGCCGATGTTTACAGTTTTCCGTTTGCCGTCGGTAATTGTTTGAATAACCATTTGTAACCAGTTTTCGTAACTCCTTCGTACCGAATCTTTTTTTCCTTAGAGTGTATTTAAGAATGCATTCCTTTCAATACTTGAGATTTTTTTTTATGACGAATATTCTACTCTCTTTGACATCTGCCTGTGCTTTGCAAACGACTGTACTGCAGACATCACTCTCACCTCCATGGTGGTTCCTAAATATTTGCGTTTAGAACTCCGCACAAGGTGCACACGACTGTTGCACGAAGAGTCAGGATGACAAATGCAGTTGTACAAAGTCACACATTCCTCCTTTAGTGCGTACGGGCCGCCACGCATAAGTGCAGGAATCTCCCCATCTTGGACGGGCACAGATGTTCAACAGTTGTGTGTCTGTCCCCAGCTCTCCCCGTTTCGTGCTTCATTTTACTACGCCTCCCAGCCAATCGCGCCATACGATTTTGCTTTCATAATTATGATTACACACTTTTAAGGGAAATAAAATATATAAAGGGTGGTCCATTGATAGTACTGGGCCAAATATCTCACGAAATAGGAATCAAACGGAAAAACTACAAAGAACGAAACTCGTCTACCTTGAAGGGGGAAACCATATGGCGCTATGGTTGGCCCCTCTAGTTCTCGCCGCCATAGGTCAAACTGATATCAACTGCTTTTTTTTTTTTAGATAGGAACCCCCATTTTTGTTACATATTCGTGTAGTACGTAAAGAAATATGAATGTTTTAGTTGGACCACTTCTTCCGCTTTGTGGTAGATCGAGCTGTAATAGTCACAAACGTATAAGTACGTGGTATCACGTAACATTCCGCCAATGCTGACGGTATTTGCTTCGTGATACATTACCCATGTCAAAACAGACCGTTTACCAATTGCGGAAAAGTTCGATATCGTGTTGGTGTAAGGCTATTGTGATCAAAATGCCCAACGGGCGTGTGCAATGTGTGCTGCTCGGTATCCTGGACGACATCATCCAAGTGCCCGGGCCGTTCTCCGGATAGTTACGTTATTGAAGGAAACAGGAAGTGTTCAGCCACATGTGAAATGTCAACCACGATCTGCAACAAATGTTGATGCCCGAGCAGGTATTTTAAAAGCTGTCGCAGCTAATCTGCACATTAGTAGCAGACAAATAGCGCGAGAATTGGGAATCTCAAAACCGTCGGTGTTGAGAATGCTACATCAACATCGATTGCACCCGTACCATATTTCTAGGCACCAGGAATTGCATGGCGACAACTTTGACGTCCTGTACAGTTCTGCTACTGGGCACAAGAGAAATTACGGAACAATGACAGATTTTTTTCACGCGTTCTATTTAGCAACGAAGCGTCACTCACCAACAGCGGTGACGTAAACGGGCATAACATGCACTATTGGGCAACGGAAAATCCACGATGGCTGCGACCAGTGGAACATCGGCGATCTTGGCGGGCTAACGTATAGTGCAGCATTATGGGAGGAGGGATAGTTGGCCCCCATTTTATCGATGGCAATCTGAATGGTGCAGTGTATGCTGATTTCCTACGTAATGCTCTACCGATGTTACTACAAGATGTTTCACTGCATGACAGAATGGCGATGTACTTCCAACATGATGGATGTCAAGCACATAGCTCGTGTGCGGTTGAAACGGTATTGAATAGCATATTTTATGACAGGTGGATTGGTCGTCGAAGCACCATACTATGGCCCGCACGTTCGCCGGATCTGACGTCTCTGAATTTCTTTCTGTGCGGAAAGTTGAAGGATATTTGATATCGTGATCCACAGACAACGGCTGACAACATGCGTCAACGCATTGTCATAGCATGTGCGAACATTACGGAAGGCGAACTACTCGCTGTTGAGAGGAATGTCGTTACACGTATTTCCAAATGCATTGAGTCTTACGGACATCATATTGAGCATTTATGGCTTTAATGTGGTATCTGCAGGTAATTACACTGTTGCAGCATGCGTTCTCAGAAATGATAAGGTCACAAAGTTACATGTATCACATTGGAACAACCGAAATAAAATGCTCAAACGTACTTACGTTCTGTATTTTAATTTAAAGCCGGCAGGAGTGGCCGAGTGGTTGTAGGCGCTACAGTCTGGAACCGCATGACCGCTACGGTCGCAGGTTCGAATCCTGCCTCGGCCATGGATGTGTGTGATGTCCTTAGGTTAGTTAGGTGTAAGTAGTTCTAAGTTCTAGGGGACTGATGACCTCAGAAGTTAAGTCCCACAATGCTCAGAGCCATTTAATTTTAAAAACCTTCCTGTTACCAACTGTTTGTCTAAAATTGTGAGCCATGTGTTTGTGACTATTACAGTGCCATCTATCACATAGCGAAATAAAGTGGTCCAACTAAAACATTCATAGCCGGCCGCGGTGGCGGTACGGTTCTAGGCGCTGCAGTACGGAACCGTGGGACTGCTACGGCCGTAGGTTCGAATCCTGCCTCGGGCATGGATGTGTGTGATGTCCTTAGGTTAATTAGGTTTAAGTAGTTCTAAGTTCTAGGGGACTGATGACCTAAGATGTTAAGTCCCATAGTGCTCGGAGCCATTTTTTAAAAGCATTCGTATTTCTTTACGTACTACACGAATATGTAATAAAAAATGGGGGTCCCTATTTTAAAAAACGCAGTTGATATGTGTTTGACCTATGGCAGTGCCATCCGGCTGGCCAACCATAGCGCCATCTGGTTTCCCCCTTCAAGCTAGACAAGTTTCGTCCTTTGTAGTTCTATCGTTTGACGCTTATTTCGTGAGATATTTGGCCCGGGCATGATCAGTGGACCACCCTGTATGCTTTCACATTATTGAGCTTTTAGTTATAAATGTTAACAATATAGTAAGTTGCTGAACATAAGCCCGCATCTCGTGGTCGTGCGGTAGCGTTCTCGCTTCCCACGCCCGGGTTCCCGGGTTCGATTCCCGGCGGGGTCAGGGATTTTCTCTGCCTGGTGATGGCTGGGTGTTGTGTGCTCTCCTTAGGTTAGTTAGGTTTAAGTACTTCTAAGTTCTAGGGGACTGATGACCATAGATGTTAAGTCCCATAGTGCTCAGAGCCATTTGAACCATTTGGACCTGAACATAAGCTTTACACGTAACGTTGGTGGTCGTCAGCTTGCGTGTAGGGCCCCCTCAGAGACAGCCAGTCGTGCCCGTTTCGCAAGGTGCCACTTTGCAGCACTGCTCAGTGGTTCGCAAGCAGTGCATCCGTTAAAGTTGATGGCACTTGTACCGGGCTAAGTGGCGTTCCAGGGGCGCGTTAGTGACGCTGTAAACGCGCATTTGTGGCTCTGAAATCTCTTGCTCATCTTGTGTAGAGTCTGTCAGTATTTCACTGGAGACAGACAGAGAAACTGGTTTCATTCTAGCTATGATTCTTACTCAGGGGAAAATAAATACGAAAGGTTCTGGGTCCGTCTACTCGTTTTAGGAAGATGCAACCGTGTGCTCATTCACATGTTATATGATGACTAGGGTACCCACGCGAGACTTTCTCACTTTAACAATTCTAATAATGACTGTAGTTTGAGTACGTGTAGTCACTGGGATAAGGGTAGTTATGGGAAAGAGGAGAACAACATGAAACAATGAAATTTTTTGGTATGTCCTTTTATGTGTCCAAAAATACGGCTTAAAATTAAGTATGTTTGTCTGGGCTTCTACGATGGGCGGAGATCAGAGACTGTCAATAGGGCTACATAACTCATAACTTTAATTCAACAAACGTTTTGAGTTGCTGTAAACACATTAGGCCGTAGTACCAATAGGTAAAACACAATGCAAGGCGATACTGACAAATATGTTCGTCACTTCGGAAAGTATATTTGTTTACGATAGTCAGTTTTATGACTGGCAGAGATAATGGACTACCGCAGTGGCCACAGCTATTATCTCTGACGATGCTTTATACAAATGGTATCTGTGATATGATAATATGGAAAAGGGGTCTCTTATTGATGATTAATGAGTCAGCTTCGTAAAATAAAGGTACGAAGCGGCGAATCCGTGATGGCCTTTTCCATATGATAGTAAAATATCTCTTTTATGTTAAAATGATTCACAAATACTGAGTGGCGCACAGAAGACCGGCCCCTGCGCTGAAAGGAATATGAATGAAGAAAATCAACGTACATAATCGCTTTCTTACATTTTTATTGTACAGTTTCATTATTAACTTTGTTGTTAACTGTTTAAGTAACAGATTTACTTTTATTAGTTTAATATGCATATTTTAGAAAGGAATATAAAGTCTGTGTTCAAAATCTTCTCCGCCAACATCCTAGCAAATTTGTGCACGTCGAAGCACGTTAAGAAAAACACTTTTTAGTACTCTTAGAGGATTGTTTGAAATTTCTTCACATATTTTGTTTATTAATGTGTGAATTGTTCTTGAATTGTTGCGGTAGACTCTAGCCTTTAGAAATCCCCAGAGGCAAAAGTCACATGGTGACAATGGCGACAAGTCGGGAGAGCGTGGTGGCGACAAGCCCTTACTATTGGGCCTCTCTTCTGAAAAATCAGTATGTATACGAGATAAGGACAAATCCGACGTGTGAGAAGTTGCCCCATCTTGCTGGAAATATGCACAACATTTTTCGTTTGGAGATAACAGAGCCGAAAAATCATTATAGAGTTGCAAGTAAATATAAGTGTTGACAGTTTCGTTGAAGAACAATGGCCCGATAATTCTGTTACAGATACAGCACACCATACACAAATTTTTAAATCGTGTAACGGGTTTTTGAATTATGCCATGGGGATTCTCTGTAGCCCATTGTCTTGTGTTTTATGAATTAACGTAACCCGACGGATGAAACCGCCGCGCGGGGTAGCGTCGCGGTCTAATTGCGTCTTGCACGGTCCGCGCAGCTGCCCCCGTCGGAGGTTCGAGTCCTCCCTCGGACATGGGTGTGTGTGTCGTCCTTAGCGTAAGTTAGATTAAATAGTGTGTAAGCTTAGAGACCGATGACCTCATCAGTTTATCAGTTTGGTCCCATAAGATCCTACCACGAATTAAAAAAAAAAAAAATTAAACCAAGCTTCATTATCCTTGTCCGTTTCTTTTGGTTGCTGAACAACACTCACACGGTAAGGTTTCATTTTTAAGCCATGAAGGATGCGTTGACATGACCTGCGAGATATTCCACATTGCTGTGATAACCTCCGTGTTGACTTGTAGGGACTTATTTCGATGTGTGCCGTCACGTTTGCCACAACTTCAGTTATATGTACAGTCGGTGTCTTATTCCTCTTTCTATTAACAACACTGCCTGTCGAACGCCACTTTCTCACACGATCGTGAATCTTTGATTTTGCAGGGTCACGAAATGTTTCACGAACAACTATAATGGATTCAGACCGCACATATTCTTCAACAATGAACACATGGTCTTCAATGGAGTAAGGCATGATAATGAAGTACACGGTTTATAACGACCACTTTTCGTATGAACTACTCGCATGCTACTACTGTTGGAAGATGGCAAAGAAACTGACAAGCTAGTAATGCTAGTCACGCGCGTTCGCATTCCGGTTCGGGACGGTTTTATGTGGGCCACTCTGTAGAGTTTTCGGAGTCAATTTCAAACTTGATATTTTTCAGTATTTGTTAAGTGCAAAAAAAGTTCTTCACTGACAGGGACTTAGAAATGATGATTAAGAAAATAGTACAGTCGAATCTTTAGTTATATCACTAGCTACTGAGTTCATTGAGTCAGGTAGCTGAAGTAGATGGTTAATTGAGTTCTCTTGATATTGTAGACCAAGTCAATTCCACTCACTTTCTTGGTACTGCAACGCAAGTTCCGATTAAGCACTGAGCGTCGTTTGTTGGTGGTGTAACTGGAAAGGTGATCACTGAAGGCAGGTCATTGGTTGAGGCCTAGGTAGAGATGTCTGTAAAATTGCGGAGGTAGAGGCTACAGATGGCACAATTGGAATTGGTAGAAGACAGTAGCCCAGGTACCTGGCACTTTACAGGCCGCGTCATATTGTCTGGGAATGTCTTTGATATGTGACGTACTGATAGCAAAAATAGATTATCACCATCACAGGCATGTTTCTCCTCCTGGTGATACTTGGCCTTAAGGATACTTAGCAGCTCCTCATCTCCATCTGCTTTATTTCTTCTTGTCTTTTCCGTACCGTTTCGTGATTTCTCATTGTATGTTGTTTTTTCCATGCCTCCTTCCATATACACCTCCTTGTCGCCTACTGAAGGACAGTCTTCTTTTGGTGTTGCAGCACTATCAAACATCTTTATTATTCATAAAATATATGCGGTATGTTAGTGCAGAGAATCATGCAACTTCTTCTTTCTGATTGCCTGTTTCCCTCTTCTATGAATTACAGAGCCATTTTCATTTCTGTTGGTAGGTCGTTCAGGTAAAAACAACATAAAATGTCCCGTCCACTGTCACATTATACCTTTCTACAAAGAAACGTATGTAATATGCTGTGTATCCATGGGAATCTCGTTTCAGGTAGCATGGCTCAGTGTGCGCCATGAGCAACCTATAAACCAACTATCACACTGGGTTATCAACTATAGCTGGGATCGTGCGAGAATTTTATGGAGCTCTGCGATCGACATGGAAATCAAAGTGCTTTTCAGTTTTAGTTGCAGGAGTATTACAAGAAAGTGCTGCAGGATTTGATGAAAAAGCTGACTCTCCCCATTATGTAGCATCTACTTTGCGTAGACAGGATGCATATACCTGATGTCGAAAAAGGTACGTTACAACGTCACTGTCGTTTAACTTGACAGAGAAAAAACCGAGTTTCTTTGACGCACCAACTCAAAAAGTTTTATTCTGGTTTTTCTAATTGAGCTCTACATGCGCTTCCCTTGACGCACGTAAGTATCTAGTCGATACTCAAACCAGTCCAAAACTGTTCTGAGGAAATCAACTATCTCAGTAGCTGCCATTATTCTTCCTTTCAAATCACAAACCGTTGGCTGATAAGGTTTGAGTTGTTTTAGCAACTGCAGTTTGTATGGAAACAGATGAAGGATTTTTCAGAGTATCCTACACTGTCGTCTTTTGATAACTCATGTAAAAACCTCTGTAGTGAACGGTGGAAAATCTGTCTATTCCTCTCCGTATCTTCGCTACTAGGCCTGCCTACATAGTACTTCAATTCCACTCTCGTTTCATCATGAAGTTCACGTACAATTTTCTAATGGATGGTAGAGAGTGTGGTGGTTTTCCATATCACGTTTGAAGTGTCCCTGAACTTGGATGTCTTCACGACCTTTCAATAAACCAAACAACACACTGTGCGTTTTCCTGTGCTGGCTCCATTCTTCGATTCATTTATGGAGCTTCTACCACTGTGCAACAACAAAGAAAAAATATTATTTTCATTATGTTGTTCTTGTTTACTGATTACTTCATGAATGAAGGGGCAGTTCTGCGATTTAAATGTACATCAGGCCGGAAATCAGTATTAACATCCAGCTGAGATGTTTCTTTGAAACACAACTTTGCAGGTAATTGTAATTTAAAGTATTTTAGCCACTACAGTATTTCTTGCATTGCTGGTATTTGGTAGAACTTAACATTACTTAACTAAGGTGTTGAGTTTTTCTCTGCTGTGGACATGCCAATGAAAATAATTTCGAATCTCCATCTCATGGACTCCCACGCAATGTTCTCTGCGATCTTATTGCTCTGCCGGCTGGAGTGGCAGAGCGGTTCTAGGCGCTGCAGTCTGGAACCGCGCGACCGCTACGGTCGCAGGTTCGAATCCTGCCTCGGGCATGGATGCGTGTGATGTCCTTATGTTGGTTAGGTTTAAGTAGTTCTCAGTTCTAGGGGACTGATGACCTCGGATGTTGAGACCCATAGTGCTCGGAGCCATTTGAACCTTATCGCTTTAATCGTAGAGATTCAGGTCCCAAATAGCACACCACTTTTCAGTTTCACTAACATAGTCTTCTCGGTTGATGTTTAGTCTACGTTTTCCTGTGTCCAATGCCATCACCTACGACATTTCAGAACCAACCTCTTCCGCTTCACAGCAAATACTGTACTAACAACTAACTGAGCAATGACCCTTCTGAAAGCAGCCGAGCGCCTCACGCGCTTGAAATAATGATGTGGCTGTTGCACAAGCTGAATTGACCATTACGTTTCTCGCACAGTCATGTGTGGAGCCACTTTTTCGGTTTACTATTCGTGATGGAGCAGAGCACAGAGACTGAGAGAGTAACAACTGTTTAGTGGCTGTCGCTGCATGTGAAACCACTCATGCATCTGCAGCATTTATGTGTCTACTGAGGAAGGGGTCAGGACAATGACAGGAATCGACTTCACGTGCAACATGAAGACGACTCAAGTAACGGTTTACTTCAGGGTCCTGGCGCACTGATCTCAGTAGCTAGTGATGTATCTATGCAATGATTTAAGATGATGATGATGGTGATGATGATGAAGTTTAGTTTGTGGGGCGCTCAATTGAGCGGTTATAAGTGCCCTTACAAATTCCCAACCTTTGCTCAGTCCAATCTCGCCACTTACATGAATGATGATCAAAGGATGTAGACAGCACAAACACCCAGTCATCTTGAGGGAGGTGAAAATTCCTGACCCCGCCGGAAGTGTAATGATTTATCTAACGATGTTTGGACTGTTCTATTTTCTTAAGTATAGTTTCTTTATGGATGTCAGTGTAGTGTTTTGTGCCTCTAACGAGTATTGAAAAGGTCAAAATTTAAATACTGATTCTTTTAGTTAAACCAGTCACACAACCATTCTCTGTTCTAGTTGAATGGCCTGCCCCACTGCATTGTTTTTTCTTCGAAACATGTTGCAGATTCCAAGAAGTTCTTGAAGTGAGTGCTTCGACACACCAAAGAAAGAAAAAAAATTAACATGATCTTGTTGCAAAGTGTCAAATAATCGGTGAAAAGTCAACTACTAAGTCTTTCTAAAATCATTTGGCGACCCAGACTCCTTTTGTATTTCGATATTCATTCTTTTTCCGAACGAGGAGCCTAAACAAAATCGAATCAGCTACTGTGTCCATGTCCACTAGAAAGCTGACAATCTCTACACAGGAATCAGAGATTCCAGAACCACTAGCGTGCGTTTGCAGCGCCGCCAAGGAGCTACTTTACGCTCGGTAGCAGGGCCAGCAACCTCGGCGGAAGCGCTACTTGCCAATCACTGAGCAGCAGTGCGAAGTGGTGCCGTGTGGAGTCGGCCTTAGAGGGCATGTTCATGCTGCAGCCTCGCTGGTGCACATCGACGGGACACATGGCCAGCCATGGTAAACAAACTCACTGCCCGCTGGCCGGCCGCACAGGCGGCTTTATCCTGCAGCTGCAGTTTGATCACTGGGGCGGCGTGCGTGGTTCTCACTATGTGTGAATGGAGTCACTCATGTGTAAAACTGTGCACGTGCTTTTACTGCGTGTGAGATTAACACCGGGTGTGCGGCGGCTAGGCCCAAGTTCCACAGATGTAGATACAACTTATTTCTTTTATCGCTTTCGTCACATGTAGTCGCTATCCCTAGTATACTCAGATACGAACTTGATCGTGTGGAGTTGCAGAAAATGCCGACTTCATTCTCATCCTGTCAGTGAGGTACAATTCTCGTCGTATAAAGAGTATGTAATGGCCACCTTCACTTTTCAAGCGATTTCAAATGCACTATAAGTGCTTTGTCCGTGGCTGATCACTCGAGGAAATATGTCGTCACATTGGGACTGGATGGCTTTGTTATTGAAAACGGCCATTCGTCTTCGTATCTCGTGGACATTTTGGCTAAATATTCTTTTGTTTCCGGCAGTAATGCAATCTGACTGGGCACGGAAGGGCTAGGAAAAATTTTACTTCTTATGTGACTGTGTTGAGTAAATCAGCGTAATCGTCAATTTCAGTGAGGAATGCATCATTTCAGATGCGTGTAGATATTCATATTAAATTTAATATCTCCGTGGAAATAAATAGTGGTAAGGCTTCACACAACTGTGGAACCGGGCCATATTTTCACAGTCGTTGGTGTATAGTCCTCAGCTGCCGGCTCCAACCGCCTTGTCTTTCAGCTTTAGCACATTTCTCACTTATTTTTGCAAAAAGTTACAACGTCAGCACAAGAAAATTCTGCGTCCCTGTACTCGTGTTTTTAAAAGCTTTCGAATGTCATTAATGAAAGGGAGAGTCGTTTATTCTAATACATACCTCAGTTTATCGGTCGGTGCAAAACGATCGCCTCCCCCCCCCCTCCCCCGTGACTTAACCATAAGTTTCCAAAGAACCCGTTTCGATGCCCAGAAACAGCCACAAACTAAAAGTCTTACAATATTAGGTGATTTGATATGTACATCAGAAATGGGACTGGAAGACGTGGTGTACACGAAGGAGTGGTATACCGGAGAAGTCAATTCCATATTACTCTCTGGTTTTCATTTTGTGCTCTCCCGAATTTGTAAAGTTATAGCTAGCAAGTTAGGTAAGTTCCTACAGCTTTTACATCGACTACTCTGTCAGTTAGACACTGAAACCTATACGGTATACAACATTCAGTCACAATATTATGACTACTATTCCGAGTATCTGGTGCTTGAAACACACGGAGAAGCCATTGACACAACTGCTTATAAAAAAGTCTTCAGAGATGTTGTTTGGAGTAACATTCAAAATATCAGAGGGCTGCAACATGGGCACCGAACACAAGAAATGCTGTCGTCGTACTTATTTAGGCACAACCATTGAGATTTGAGGGAGAGAATAGTGATCACCATAGTGATCTTCAGTCCAATTGTGTACACACCCATCCTTGTGGTGAAGAAATAGCTTAATAGAAGATGATGTCCTCAAATAGAGGAGCTTTTAGAAATGGGTGATTGAATCTGCTGTTGTATTCGAAAAAACGTCGACTTCTTTGGATTATCAGCATCTGGGAATCCTAGGGAAAATTTCTTATACAGGGTGTTACAAAAAGGTACTGCCAAACTTTCAGGAAACATCCCCCACACACAAATAAACAAAAGATGTTATGTGGACATGTGTCCGGAAACGTATAATTTCCATTTTAGAGCCCATTTTACTTTCGTCAGTATGTACTGTACTTTCTCGATTCACCGCCAGTTGGCCCAATTAAAGGAAGGTAATGTTGACTTCGGTGCTTGTATTGACATGCGACTCATTGCTCTACAGTACTGGCATCAAGCACATCAGTACGTAGCATCAACAGGTTAGTGTTCATCACGAATGTGGTTTTGCAGTCAGTGCAATGTTTACAAATGCGGAGTTGGCAGATGGCCGTTTGATGTATAGATTAGCACGGGGCAATAGCCGTGGCGCGCTACGTTTGTATCGAGACAGATTTCCAGAACGAAGGTGTCCCGACAGGAAGACGTTCGAAGCAATTGATCAGCGTCTTAGGGAGGACGGAACATTCGAGCCTATGACTCGCGACTGGGGAAGACCTAAAACGACGAGGACACATGCAATGGACGAGGCAATTCTTCGTGCAGTTGACGATAACCCTAATGTCAGCGTCGGAGAAGTTGCTGCTGTACAAGGTAACGTTGACCACGTCACTATATGGAGAGTGCTACGGGAGAACCAGTTGTTTCTGTACCATGTACAGCATGTGCAGGCACTATCAGCAGCTGATTGGCCTCCACGGGTACACTTCTGCGAATGGTTCATCCAACAATGTGTCAATCCTCATTTCAGTGCAATTGTTCTCTTTGCGGATGAGGCTTCATTCCAACGTGATCAAATTATAAATTTTCACAATCAACATGTGTGGGCTGACGAGAATCCGCACGCAGTTGTGCAACCACGTCATCAACACAGATTTTCTGTGAACGTTTCGGCAGGCATTGTTGGTGATGTCTTGATTGGGCCCCATGTTCTTCCACCTACGCTCAATGGAGCACGTTATCATGATTTCATACGGGATACTCTACCTGTGCTGCTAGAACATGTGCCTTTACAAGTACGACACAACATGTGGTTCATGCACGATGGAGCTCCTGAACATTTCAGTCGAAGTGTACGTACGCTTCTCAACAACAGATTCGGTGAGTGATGGATTGGTAGAGGCGGACCAATTCCATGGCCTCACGCTCTCCTGACCTCAACCCTCTTGACTTTCATTTATGGGGGCATTTGAAAGCTCTTGTCTACGCAACCCCGGTACTAAATGTAGAGACTCTTCGTGCTCGTATTGTGGACGGCTGTGATACAATACACCAGTCTCCAGGGCTGCATTAGCGCATCAGGGATTCCATGCGACGGAGGGTGGAAGCATGTATCCTCGCTAACGGAGGACATTTTGAACATTTCCTGTAACAAAGTGTTTGAAGTCACGCTGGTACGTTCTGTTCCTGCGTGTTTCCATTCCATGATTAATGTGATTAGAAGAGAAGTAGTAAAATGAGCTCTAACTTGGAAAGTAAGCGTTTTCGGACACATGTCCACATAACATATTTTCTTTCTTTATGTGTGAGGAATGTTTCCTGAAAGTTTGGCCGTTCCTTTTCGTAGCACCCTGTATAATAACGCTACACATACAGCTTGATGATCTCACAGTAGAGTCGGAAACGTGCTTGTTCTTCGACAGCACTAGTTCTACGTGCCAGTGCCCGCACGTCTTCGTAAACTACATTAGGTACTCACTGAAATAGGTTACCAATCACCAGTCAACAGCTAGCTAGTATAGACTAGATTTTACACACGGCTATGCCCAAGTACCAGTAGTTTTGTTATGATGAGTGATGCTGAGTAAATAAGCTGCTGTACTAGCAATAATGTCGTAATGCCAACTGCCCTCACACCTTGAGCCTGTTGCGGTAAGCTTAGCTATTCTCGTGACGAGCCCTCTCGCACACCCTATACCCTGCCCTCCTTGCATCTCTGCAGCCCCAATGCACTGCATGACCAGGTGGCATATACAGCGTCGATACGAAACTGCGCATGCAGAGTGGTGGTGGGGGGGGGGGGGGGGCAGGGGGAGTTATGTGGTCAGGAGCGCGCATCTGTGCTACTGAAGCAGCTGTACATCATAAAACGTGGGCCTTATACAATTCATTTAATAATTTTGTAATGTAGATTATGTTCGCTGATGGAAAAAATGTGACCCTTCTCCTACCTCACACTTTCAGGGGTCGATTCTTCTTATTTATTTTATTTACTTTTTATGGATTTATTTATTTTTAATTTCAAAACTAGGCATGTTCTTACTCAGTGATTAAGCTAACCCCATAGCAGATTTTAGCGAGATCGGTCCAGCAGTTAACTGGTGAAAACCTAAAAGACAGAGTACTCCCAAAATTAATAATATTAGTGTGGAAATATGAATTAAGCACTTGAGGTTTGTGTAACGTTTGTATTAATTACGCTTGGTCGTACTAGACAGAATATATCATCCAATGAAACCATTTTCATAAATATTGTACAGTTAACACGCCAGACAGGTCACAACTGTTTCATAAAATAAATGCGTTTCCTTATGTCGCGTAATATTCTTCAAGAGAGATGAAACTTTAAATTTCTTTCGTGATCCGTTTGATGAAATAGAGCCTATACGTTGCCCAGTGAAAGTCCCGTGAAAATTCTTCTGGTAGTTTTTGAAGTTAGCGTGCTCAAATAGAGACTCATACGATGGCTTTAGAAAAAAATTCAGATCACGGAATCGTTATTTTCCTATTTTGATTAAATGACGCATATACGTTGTCCCAAGCTCTGCTCAAGTTACCTGTGATAAGACGATGAAAATTTGTCCAGTAATTTTGGAGATTCGCTTCCACAGACAGACATGACAGTTTCAGAGTTTTATTATTAGATAGATACGGACGACGCGTAGAGGTTCGTTCTTAGAAAGAGTGCAGAGTACAGAATTGTTTGGTCTATCTCGGATCCCCCTATCCAGCAGGGAACACTGGCCCATAAACACGCATCTGCTTGCCCCAGATAGTCAGCTATCCAATACAATTGGGTTCCTGTCACGCGCTGTCATAGCCTTTCGTTTGTGATGAAGCCTATAATCAAACCTTGATGAGTTCCACCAGTGAAGCATGACATAACGTGTTATTTCGGTAACAATGTTTCTCCGCCGCTCTCGAGAGGGGGGGGGGGGGGAGGGCAGTACGATGGTGAGTCAAATGAACACCTTCAATATTTTTTAAATACTATTTATTGTGCAGAAGTGGTATAAAGCTGTAACACACCTTCCCCACGCTCAATGCAAGTCCTCCAGCGCTTACAAAATGAATAAATTCCTTTAGAAGAAAATTCTTTTGGTAGTCCACGCAACCACTCATGCACCGTGTGGCGTACCTCTTCGTCAGAACGGAACTTCTTTCCTCCCTTTGCGTCTTTGAGTGGTCCAAACATATGGAAATCACTTGGGGCAAGGTCGGTTGAGTATGGTGGATGAGGAAAACACTCGTTTCTGGTTGGTGGAAGTGGACCCAGGTTTCACCCCCAGAAGGCCATCTTGCAAGAAGGCCATCTTGCAAGAAGGCCATCACCTTCTCGTTCAAAGCACCGAAGAAGTTTTTCACAAGCATCAACACGTCGTTCTCTCATTTCAGGAGTCAGCTGCCGTGGCACCCATCTTGCAGACATTTTGTGAAACTGGAGCACATCATGCACAATTTGGTGTGCTGACTCATGACTAATCTGAAAACATGTTGCAATGTCATTCATTGTCACTCGGCTGTTTTCCTTCACTATGGCTTCAACTGCTGTAATGTTCTGTTGAGTCACAACTCGTTGTGCCTGACCTGGACGAGGAGCATCTTCCACTGAAATCACACCATTTGCGAACTTCCTACTCCATTCGTAGACTCGCTGCTGTGACAAATATGCATCACCGTGCTGAACCTTTATTCGTCGATGAATTTCTATAGGTTTCACACCTTCACTACGCAAAAACCGAATAACAGAACGCTGTTCTTCCCTGGTGCAAGTCTCAAGTGGGGTGGCCATCTTTATACTGATACTGCGACGGTATGTGTACATCAGCGATATGCTGCCATCTAAAAGCCAATCTCCACGCTGTTTGTAGCACGCTTACCAACTTACAGGATAATTGCGCGAAATTTCGATTTGTTACTACAAATTTAAGGTTTTCATTTGACTCACCCTCGTAGTTTTTCGTCTCTTTCGCAACTACTCAAGTCAGGGCAGCGGTGTGCCCATTTCGTACATGTAGCTTCTCAGTACCCTTGCTTTATAGATCTACATTGCTAGAGCACATCAAATGAGCTACAAGTCTTGTATTTAAAACTGTCAAGTAGTTAAAGAGACAGATATACATTGAATACGACTCTTTTTTATGTGTAATTAAACATACTGTGTAGCCAAAATAAATTTGAGTTATGCTGTTTACTTTGAGTTAAGTGTGAATCTTAAATTCCTACGTATTTCGACGGGACTGCTTTGCGACGGGCATCCTTAGCACTGAAATGCGCTGCGTGATCTCTTTTCGCGTTACCAGTGATGGACCACGTAATACCAACTGACTATCTATTTTACAATACGAAAGAATAATCAGACGACATCACGAATTACTGGCGACGGAGACGTATCATACAGAGACTTTCTCACGGAAACGGTACGTCCGTTCCTTATCGAGTAAAAAGCGCTTTAGACACACCGATAAGGACTAGGTGAATGGTGAACGTACGTTGCATGGAAACTGCTGCAACTGGAAAAAAATGAGCTCAACTTCAGTATTATAAATAGGAATATGGGGAAAAGCTAATAGCGTAACAAACAGCTCTCAAAAATGGAACACTGTTCCCCTAAAACAAATATCAGGATTTTACACCGTTTCGGCTAAAGCGTCAAGCCGAGTCACGACACTTACCTAAAGAAGGTGGAGTCTAAAAATGGTTCAAATGGCTCTGAACACTATCGGACTTAACTTCTGAGGTCATCAGTCTCCTAAACATAGAACTACGTAAACCTAACTAACATAATAACATCACACACATCCATGCCCGAGGCAGGATTCGAACCTGAGACCGTAGCAGCAGCGCGGTTCCAGACCGAAGCGCCTATAACCGCTCGGCCACAGGTATTGTTTATTGACATTTCATCGAAACGGCAGAAAATATAAAACAATGAAATGTTTTAGGCACAGATGTTCAGATTTGAGAACTTTTCTCAACAGTGTAAATTTTTTCACATTTTAATCATTTTTAGATTGGCGTTTATCGTTTTCTCCATTTTCCATCAGCTGCCAAGCAGTTTAGAAGTCTCTGCCCTGTTCGACGTTATCGATTTGCCTCATATACATTTCAGCCGAATAAGATCAGACATTCAGTTTCTGAGAAATTGTAGATCTGAAGTAATTTGTTTAAAGGAGCCAAAAACCTGAAGTGAGCTTAACGTTGGTTAGGAAACTATTGATTGTTGACTGCCAGAGAACGTTGCCCAGCAACGAACAGAGATTAGACACACTGGACACTACGGTACACAAGTCGACCCGAAGACAATGCCAGTTATACAGAGAAAACAACGCTAGATGTTGGTCGCAGTTGGTCGCATTTGGTAAGTCACACTATATTTTTCCAAAGTAAGAATATTTTAAGATACAATTAGCGACCAGCTGCTGAAAAAGGGAACGTAATACTGCCGCTGTCGTCACTTAACACACTGAACTCGTTACTGCACTTAATTTAACGGATATTTTCTGAAGAGAAGATGTTAGTTTCAATGTTTTAGGAATTATCGTCATAGATAAAAGTAGAAACTGGTAGTCATTAGACATTTATAGAAATGCAAGTTTAATGGAATTCCTTGGAATTGCAGATGTAGGGGTATATAAGGAACCTTATTGTTTGAGATAAACCACTATGTCATAAATGTTGCACTGCACCAACTTAATGATCAGACAAACGAGTTTCAGGAAGTACACATACTGAGTGATTATACATCAGCGTTTAAATCTGTATGCTCACACAAAGATCCAAAAATGCCAGCCATCCTCTACATTTAAAATGTTAGCTTTCGTGTAAATTGTGTCTAGTGCAGCTGCTTTATTAAATGAAATCCTTGCGAAGGATATAATTACGCGTAAAAGTTCATGGTAATGAAGTGGTAGATGACGTAATGAAAAGAGAGACTTGAATGCAAGAAACTAAACGCCAAAGCGGTCTTGATACGCTTTTAAACTAATATTTTCGGAGAGGCCATATGCAGCATACGTTACAGAGTACCTTAAAAATAAGGAATGTAAGGACTTTTTACGCAAAATATAAGTTATTTCTGAGTATCACAGAATTAAATAGTGGCAACGCTGCAACTAACTATGAGACCTGGTAGCTTTTCCGAGCACTTACATTTAATTGCAGTGTATCCATGGCCGAAGCATTAATTTGTAATTAAGTAGACACTCGAAATGATGGGCATCATTTGCTAACTTGTGATGAAGTACAAAAGCGTAAAGCGTTTTCAACTGGAGTATATCACTGAAAAGGCCGAAATCAAATATCTATGGCAAGGCAATTCCCCATTCCACTCTGGCTGTTATATAATCACTATCATTTACATCGCTGCGAGCTGATTTCGGCCGTTAGCCATTTTCAGATGAATACTCCTATGGTGTTAAAGAATATTTGTTAATAAACAATTGACATACACACATTTCGTCCAGTTGAAGTATTACATTGTCATGGTAAACGAAAACTGAATGAAAGAAGATTAGGGTTCTATGGCAGGGTAAGAACGAGGGCGTCAGAGACTGAGCATAAGAGTGAATTGAAAAATTGTAAGAAATCGAACTTTTAATAGGAACGAACACAGTATTTGCCATAAGCAATATACGAAAAGGGTGGGAAGGCTATGCCTCAATAGTTGGATGGAGAAATGTGGCTAATTACTACTAGACCACACTTGGTGCCGGAAGATTCTACACTTTTCCCGTGGTATGAGAGGCGTGATGATGTCGTAACTTTATTTTTATCCTTCAGTTCCTGTGTTAAGATCACAATGGACCACAACAAATGATCCGACTTGAAATAAGAAAATAACCATCCTCCTACACTCTTACAACACCCACGTAACCTCAATATCACTACAGAACACATTGCCTAAGACGTATCATCATGTTTCCATTACATCCAAAGCCTTTCAGATGAATGTTCTATCACGCAGCATCTCGTATCATTCCAGCAAATCTTCTTCCACTGTACTATAGACAATAATGAACAACGTGGTACATTCGATCTTCAGATCAGTAACCTCATCAGTAACCTCTAAACAAGAACACTACAGCAAAATCCGAGTCCCATCACGTCCTTTGCAATCAATAAGGAAGTTTGTATATAGTTCAGTGGTCTTTGATAGATAACTTCCTGATCTAATCATATTCCCAGCAGTGTACGTGAGAAAATTGGTTCTCCCAGTTTTACGGAAATGGGTCCTCGAAGAGGAGGGCTTCAAGCCTTTGCATCCATCCTTAATCTTCACTCGTAAAATGACAGTTGAATCATAGTGCTACCTTTAATTATTTTCTGTCATTGGAGACTGTCTCCTGCCACTCGATTACACTGTTCCACTCAAGACGAAATTTGACATCTGTTTCTCCGTAATAACCAATGGCCACAAATCATTAACTCAGAACATCCTGGACCTTACGTTTACAAGAGGAAGCAACTGCTTATGACGCAATACAGCTGTAAAAATAATTAGAGGCTGTAAACGGAAAATTTAAGATAGTAAAATTGTGTTTAAAATCGTTTCATCTGCAAGGTCACAATCCAAGAATGAAAACGAATGATATTTTTGTTTTCATCACCTAATACGCATAACGTGCAAGCTGATTATCTGATGTGTCATCAAGCTCGATCAGCATGAGCCTGAATTTGAAAATGGGATTGAATATTGTTATAACAAGACGCAATGATTCAGTTGTGTGTCGCCTACGGATATACTGACATGTACCTATATTTGCTGTACTTGACTGACGCCGTGTTCTTCCTGGCAGTGATACTGTTTGATAGACAGTGACTTAACTTAGAAACGTAATACTAACATATTGAGTCCATACGGGAGAAAGGTAATAAAGCTAACGATGGTATCATTGTAATGTGAGTGATGTGTTGCATTAAAAGCATTGGAGTGAGAGAATAAATAAGGGTGTAGCTTTGAAAGAGTAATGACATTGTTGTTGGAGGTTTATTTTATACTGAAGTAAACAACCGACTCGAAGGAAGCCTCATTAAAGGTTACTTATTTTCTGACGTAAATATTTTGGATATTCCAGTCGTCATAGCGAAAATCTACGAGAAACTTTTAAGCAATCATAATGTGTTGTTACAGACACAAGAATATATACCGAAGAAGGGTTGATATGAAAGCCTACATATCCGTGTGGGTAATAAGAGGAGTCCTAACACGAAAGAGCGTACCATTGCTGTGAAATACATAAAAGCCACGATAGACAGGGGTCGAAAGATGTATCACATAAATTTCGCGTGCCGTATCAGGGGACGCCAATGTGATGTTAATAGTGCGAAGCAAAGGTGGTAAAAGCCTCACTCAATTGTTGTAAACAGCTCAGTAGTACATGACTGGGGAAAATTGACAGGATTGTGCAAAGAACAAGACATGGGCAGAAACATAGTTCATAGTGACAGATGATGTTCATAGAAACCAAAAATGAATCTAAGAAGGGACACACGAAACAGGGTAGTTCCGCGATGTGTAAATTGGTCCATATCTTGTAAAAGTGTGTAACTAACGGTTAACAATAATTACAAGTCACGGAATAAGTAGCGAAATTAAACGCGGGTAAAACGAAGAAATATTTCTTAGCAATATGATATTTTTTGTGAACAGGAGAGACTTTTCACTTAATAATGAAAGAACATTGTAATTTGTAATAATTCGTAATATAGTGAGATAAATGTGGTAATATTTTCTCTACGAAAGTAATTGATTGAATCAGATCAGGAACGCAAATAACAGTGCGGACAGAGGACATTCGGGCATTCTGCAAAGTGAAAGTTGACTGATAGATAGTTAAGCGGCAAAATTCCACGAAAGGAATTAATGGATGTAAAGAAACGTATTTGATGCACTGCAAACAGTGAAAGAACTGCATGTAAATTTTATGCCCGCAGACCGATCATTTAATTTATGTGGTTTCTACGGAATATTGTATTTATTTGCATTTTCCTTATATAAGAAAATGTTTTCTCCATTTGTACAAGACGCCTTATGCGAAAATAATTCCAAAACTAACTTAAAAATATCTCTGTATCTTGTTTTGAAATACTTGGAATTTGGGTTCTATAAATTCAAGGTATATTTGTAATCTTATTTGTGTATAACTGTCTTCATACTTTGAAAAATTGTTTGTGTTACTTATTTGTGTCATTGGCTGCGCACAGATAGAGTTGTACGATTATCATGTGCTTTTGAGAAGTTAACACATTTAATGTAGTAAAAATAAAGTCAGGAGCTGAGTAAAGTATGGGTCTTGCCTGACACACAACTGTTCCAAGACGAAAGAGAGGAATCTTTTCCTCCGGACGATGTTGCTTCAGAAACAGCCAATTCGCCGGCCAATGAAACTGCGGCCACCTTTCCCATTGCAGATACATATCTGAGGGATATAAACCATGAATTGTTTTTGCCTTAACGCTGAGACGTAGGTATGGGCTGAACAAAAACGCTTATAAAAAGAAGGCTTTTGAGAAATTGGTGACAAACTGAACTCACAATTTGCAGATATTGGAGAACCTACACATAATTAAAGATAAGCCCACATTTCACTCAAAGGGAAAATTCCTTGATGAGCGAGTATTTAAATGGTAGAAGACAAAGCATAATCTTCATTGCCTGAAACTACTTTGCTTTGTTGAAGCGTTAACGACAATGTTTATGTTATATACTCAGATGACGATGAGCACATCCTTAGTAGCAAAAGTCAGAAAGTAACGAAAATTATGAATTACTGTTTTCTTATTCCTTAGACATATACGAAATTACCATATTTTCATTATAATTTTAATTGGAGACACTATACTGTTTTTAAATCGGTAAAAATCTATATCGAACACTGTTTCTAGTGATTAATGTTTCGCTCACTCTACGTCCTGAAAACTCTTTCTTTAATGTCGCAATTTACTGTAGGATACAATGAAATTTCATAAGGGCACGATACAATGAACAGCCTAGATATGAATCTCCTATCATTTTGTTTTCGGCCAGAAACTGACACCTAACGGTGTTTGAGCGAAACCATTGTAATTACGAAGAAGCCAATCCTTTTAAGACCCAGTGCGTCCATTACTTTTTGCAATAGCCACTCCTTATCCGGAGGTTATCACCAAGCCTCAGATGAACCAAATCAATCCACATTTTTCTCGCGATTCACCGTATCCAAAATAACACTTACTTTACAAAACAGTTGAGACTTTCGTAGTCCTATGTTGACGTAGAAATGACGAGTAGCAATATGCCAACACTTATTTCAATTAATAGATTTCGCAGTGCTTGGTATTTCAACGTTTTCCTCTCAAGGTGTTATATTACTAATCTATATGATTATATTTTAACCAAAGAGCGTAAGTGATAGTGAGAGAAGAAAATACCAACTCCACTGAATTAACTTGAAGGCGTACGACAAGCTGCTGTCTATCTCCCAAGCTTTTCAGGTACGTACTTCGAGAACGTAATTGAGCACTGACCCGTGGTTAAAAAGGCATAAAAACTGCAGGAACAAGAAAAAGGTGTTGGAGATTTGCAGAGACGTGGTTGTTCTAGCAATGTATGAAAACCTGTTTCAGGAAATTGTGGATGTCACTGAAGCTAAAAGAAAGAGCTGCTGTACGAAACTTAATACAAAAAAAGGAAACGTAATGGAACTAAGAAAGAACAAAAGGCTGAGGGAAGTGCAGAATGTGGAAACAATACGACGCGTGAACAGTAAGAAATATCTAGAAAATAAGATAGAAAGCAACTGGGAGACCAACAAAGAGATTTAAACTTTGATATAAATAACGAAAGAGATTTTGTAGGAAAATAAGAGTTTTCTAGAGGGATATTGGCAAAGATTTGATGAAATGGCTGGAAAAGTGATTTGTATGGAGTGTCCTTTACGGAACTGAAATGTGGACATGGGAAAAATGGTTCAAATGGCTCTGAGCATTATGGGTCTTAACATCTCAGGTCATCAGTCCCCTAGAACTTAGAACTACTTAAACCTAACTAATCTAAGGACATCACACACATCCATGCCCGAGGCGAGTTTCGAACCTGCGACCGTAGCGGTTCCAGAGTGAAGCGCCTAGAACCGCTCGGTCACACCGGCCGGCTGGACATGGGAAAGAAAGATAGAAAAAGGATAGAGGCTTTCGATACATGGACGTGGCGGAGGATGGAAAGAATAAGTTGGATGGACAAGATGAAAAGTACTGTGAGAACAGAAGACAGCTACCAAGTTTGATGGAAGGAATTGAAAGAAACTAAATTAGACGTGTGTTAGAAACAAAGAACGGCTTATAAAACAGGTTTAAAGAGTATGTGGGAGGATACAAAAGGCTTAGGGGGAAGATTTCATAAGATCCTGGCTGACAGGATTACATGCTGGACCAGAGCACATATAGCAACATTAAGGCGGAAATGACTGACCGCCAGAAATGGAAGCGGAACTTAGCCGAAAACTGATAACGGTAGCGACGACGATGATGATGGTTGGAGAGCAGACAGCTTGTTGTGGCTAGCAGAAAGTAAATCAAACAAGGAGATTCGAATTTATGACAACACGAGTCAGACGATAACATGATAACACGAACTCGTTAAAGGTCTTTTATGTGACACGTGCACAAATTTTGCTTTTATTTAAAGCTACTGTATATATACACAGTAAATTAATCACTATAAAACGTAAAACCATTGTGTACGGGAAGATTTATGAAGAACACAGATTACCTTATGATACGGACGTGTAAAATTACAAACTTTTTTTGCAGTGCGCGGGTGGACACGTTGCAAAACATCCCAGATATGATCAATAATGTTCATGTCTGGGGATTTTGGTGGCCAGCGGAAGTATTTAGACTCAGAAGAGTCTTCCTGGAAGCACTCTGTAGCAAATCTGCACGTGTGGGGGTTCGCATTGCCCAGCTGGAATTGCCCAAGTCTATCGTAATGTACAATGGACATGAATGGATGCGGGTAATCAGACAGGACGCTTACGTACGTGACACCTGTCAGAGTCGTGTCTAGATGTATCAGGGATCCCACATCAATTTAACTGCACACGCCCCACACCATTACAGAGCATGTTCGAGCTCAAACAGTTTCCTGCTGACATTCATGGATTCATAAGGTTGGCTCCATACCCGTTCACGCCCATCCGCTCGCCACATTTTGAAACGAGACTCGCCCGACGAGGCAACAGTCTACTGCTGGTGTTCACCACAGGCGTACAGCTTTCTTACGTGCAGTTATCAAATTTACACGAGAGAACCTTCGCCTCCGAAAGCTCATGTCCGTGATGTTTCGTTGAATGGTTCGCATCCTGACACTTGTCACTTCTGTCACGGTGAACGATTCTCTTCAGTCATCGATGGTCCACTTTTGCAGGGTCTTTCTCCGGCCGTAGCCATGTTGGAGATTCGATGATTTTCCGGATTTCTGACATTCACGGTAAAATCGTGAAATGGTCGTTTGGGAAAATCCCCACTTCATCGCTACCTCGGAGATGTTGTGTCCCATCGCTTATGCGCCGACTGTAAACACCACGATGAAACTCACGTAAATCTTCATAACGTGCTAGTGTAGCAGCAATAACCAATCTAACAACTGCACCAAACACTTGCCTTATACAGGCGTTGCCGACCGCAGCGCCTTATTCTGCCCTTTTACATATACCAGTATTTGAATTCGCTTGCCTATACCACTTTCTTTGGCAATTCAGTGTACGTGTAATACCTAAAATATATTGTGCCAGGTGAAGTTGGTCACGATCTAGAGTAAATTACGATTTTCGAGTGTTATCTAAATCTACATTTCGCGCTCATGTGGCGGTATCCAACAGGTGGTGCAACTTATTTAGACCGATTTTCGGCTTTATTTTACCATGTCCCATTTCGACTCAGGAAAATTGCAGTTTATCTATAGTAGTACATTGCCGTTTAATGAAAAAAATACGAGCTTACGGAGTATCGGAGCAGCCTTTGCGATTGGATTCAAGGCTTTCTTGCAGACAGAACTCAACACGTCTTAACGGAACTAAATCGACAGAGGTAAAGGTAATATCCGGAGAACCACAGGGATTTGTGATAGGACCGTTGCTGTTCACACTACATATAAATGATGTAGTAGAAAGTGTCGGATGCTCTTTAAGGCTATTAGCAGATGATGTAGTCGTTTATACCAAAGTAGCAACGCCAGAAGATAGAATTTGCAGAACGACCTGCAGAGAATTGATGAATGGTGCAGATTCTGGCAGTTGAGTCTCAACATAAATAAATGTAACATATTGCGTATCCATAGGAAAAAAAATCTACTGCTGTACAGCTACACTATTGATGACAAACAGCTGGAGACAGCGTCTGCTGTAATATATCTAGGCGTCAATATACATAGCGACCTTAAGTGAAATGACCATATAAAACAGATAGTGGGAAAAGCAGACACCAGACTCAGATTCATCAGAAAAAAGTTAAGGAAATGTAACTCATACACGAAAGAAGTGGCTTATAAGGCGCTTGTTCGTTCGATGCTTGAGTATTGTTCATCTATTTGGGATCCCTATCAGGTAAGACTGATAGAGGAGATAGAGAAGATCCAACGAAGAGCGGCGCATTTCGCCGCGGGATAGTTTAACTGGCGAGAGAGCGTTACGGATATGCTAAACAAACTCCAGTGGCAGACGTTACAAGAGAGACGTTGTGCGCCACGGAGAGATTTACTACTGAAATTTCGGGGCAGCACATTTCACGAAGAGTCAGACCACTTATTACTTGCCCATTTATTAGAGCCAATACAGAGAGTTACCGACAACCATTCTTCCCACACACTGTTCGCCAGTGGAATAGGGTTGATGGGATCAGATAGTGGTACCGAAAGTACCCTCCGCCGCAGTACATTAGGTGGCTTGCGGAGTATGATGTAGATGTGGGTGTGGATGAATCTAATTCACCAAATGCTGTCGAATAAAGAAAAAAGACTTCACTGAATAATTTTATGGACGTTATGGACGCAGTTCCTAAGTAATCACTTACTATCGAAGTCAAATGCTTAAACATATTGAAATTGGTCAAAACTCTCATCAAAAGTAAATTTTGTAACAGTTATTCCGGAAAAAAGAGAGAAAATCAGCACTTACTCAGTCGTAGAAAACACCGCATTTACAGGTCATCGTTGTACGAGTTCGATTTTGTACTCAAGCACACGTTCACCATCATAAATTAAAGAAATAATTATTCAAAAGACCTACTCATTCTTAAAACAAGCACCATAAGGAAATTTTGTAAACTACAACTTTAATCGTCGCTTTGCATGAAGCAGTGGAAGTCTGGGTTCGTAACTTGGCGTACTTTTTTTCACAACTGGGTCGAGAAATCATCAACTATGTTAATATAGCGTCATCGTTATTAGTTTGGACAGTATTAAGATGAGAAACTTATTTCAGCTTATTTTAAGTCGCATTCTGTATCATCCATTGGAAAAGTTTCGAGTAACCGAAATTATAATTCAGTGCCATCATCAAAATTTTCAGTTTTGGTTTAGAGATTCTTGCTTATTCCAATGTTACGTAAATTGTAACTGACCTTTCCATCTTTCCTTTGGTTGCCGACTATCTTCTGCAAATGACATTTTGCGGTATTTATAGGGAGGCAAAGTACCGGCAGATTTGAAATCCAGATCGGTGTGCAAGGGGGGGAGCTGGGGGAAACACTTCAAACTGCTGTTTCTGATTTACCTAACAGAAAAACTACCCAGAGATGACTTACGTGAAATAACACATATTTTTCATGTTTTCGTTGGATCATCCACAATGTATAGACGGTTAAATTTTGGTTGTGTGTAGCTTATATAACCAAGCAGCGTGGTTTAGAAGATAGGTATGAGTTAAATTACAATGGAATATATACATCTTATTACATGTTCTTAAGATAATTAACACACATTTGAGAACATGTAGTTATGTGATTAAACTTTCGACTTTTTTTATACCTTCGACTATTTCGTCAGCAATGTAGACGATTGAGATCCATTATACCAGGTCTATCAACTAAATTACTCGTAAGAGCAGCAACTGAAAGAAGTGGCACAGCGATTGAATTCCTGCCAGAGGATCAGAATTTAAGTCTCAGCGGGACCATTCTACTAAAGATCTCCGCGGTTTCAGGAAAGCACTTCAAGCTAAAGTACTGTTTATACTAATGCTACGATGACGAGACATTAACCCTTCGCTGCTGTGCTGCGGTTACACACACCATACTTGATGTGTTACCCAACATTGTCATGATATGGTGCATAGTTTTTACTTGAACTCTTCAGTAACATACTTTAATAGCTGTAGATGGCGATAATGTACTTAACATCAGTTTATCTTCGTTTGTGGAGGAAGACAGACGCTTGTTGCTTCGGTAGAGCTTTTTAAATCCCGCCACGATAATGGAGTCTCTCCGTTTTCACAAACATGATAAGCTGAAATCGTAGTATAATTCTGTTATATTTTGTATATGGGTTGATTATTTATGGCTCACTTGCTCAGTTAGTAATTCTGAATCGTTAACAACTCATAAAACTTCTCTGGCGCAAGGAATTTTCAACTGAAGCTTCAGCTGAGACCAAAGAGGAAATGTGCCACAAATTCCACCGGAACTACCCCTAAAAAATCATCACGAAGTTTGAGCCTGATACGCTTTAGATCCAAACACAGGAAAAATAAACATTGGTGCCAAACACGCAGAACAATGAAGAAGACGCTAAATGAACACTGTTTGCTCCAAGTACTACATGTAAGTAAACTATGAATTACAAATAAAATTAGGAAAATATGAGGATACTGCTCATATCTCTTACATTTGACCATGTGAGCATTATGAATGAGGATGGAAAATGTTTTCTGAACTTAAAGAAAAGTAATGCTATTACGGAAAAATGAAAACTTTTTGTGAGTCATGTACGTTGCCAAGGTTTTTTAATAACGCTTTCACCGGTATTTGAAACAAAAGTTGTTGCTTTATTTCCAAATAAAGACTCTAATATGGTGACACAAACCTCACCACACTAGACATTTTAAACCAGGTGACCACTGTAATGAACGCTAAAATCATAACCCTGTATGAATACACGTGTAAATGAGAAACGAGTAACCAGCATGGGGTACTTTTGTTCTGTTATTACAAACACACGAAAATGAGTGCTTTTCTCACCAGATGTGTCTCCCTTTATTGAAGGGACGCTTCATGAGTGGTCTGTAATTAAGGATATTTACTGTTTAATTAGTTTCTATAAAAAATGGTTCAAATGGCTCTGAGCACTATGGGACTCAACTTCTGAGGTCATTAGTCCCATAGAACGTAGAACTAGTTAAACCTAACTAACCTAAGACCATCACACACATCCATGCCCGATGCAGGATTCTAACCTGCGACCGTAGCGGTCTCGCGGTTCCAGACTGCAGCGCCTAGAACCGCACGGCCACTTCGGCCGGCTACACTCTATAATTCCAATAACAAAGAAAGCAGGTGTTGACAGATGTGAAAATTACCGAACTATCAGTTTAATAAGTCACAGCTCAAAAATACTAACACGAATTCTTTACAGACGAATGGAAAAACTGGTAGAAGCCGACCTCGAGGAAGATCAGTTTGGATTCCATAGAAATATTGGAACACGTGAGGCAATACTGACCTTACGACTTATCTTAGAAGAAAGAGTAAGGAAAGGTAAACCTAAGTTTCTAGAATTTATAGACTTAGAGAAAGCTTTTGACGATGTTGACTGGAATACTCTCTTTCAAATTGTAAAGGTGGCACGGGTAAAATACAGGGAGCGAAAGGCTATTTACAATTTGTACAGTAGCCAGATGGCAGTTATAAGGGTCGTGGGGCATGAAATGGAAGCAGTGGTTGGGAAGGGAGTGAGACAGGGTTATAGGCTCTCCCCGATGTTATTCAATCTATATATTGAGTAAGCAGTACAGGAAACAAAAGAAAAATTCGGAGTGGGTATTAAAATCCATGGAGAAGAAATAAAAACGTTGAGATTCGCCGATAAAATTGCAATTCTATCAGAGACAGCTAAGGACTTGGAAGAGCAGTTGAACGGAATGGGCAGTGTCTTGAAAGGAAGATATAAGATGAACATCAACAAAAGCAAAACGAGGATAATGGAATGTAGTCGAATGAAGTCGGGTGATGCTGAGGGAATTAGCTTAGGAAATGAGACACTTAAAGTAGTAAAGGAATTTTGCTATTTGGGGAGCAAGAAAACTGGTGATGGTCGAAGTAGAGAGGATATAAAATGTAGACTGGCAATGGCAAGGAGAGCGTTTCTAAAGAAGAGAAATTTGTTAACATCGAGTATATATTTAAGTGTCAGGAAGTCGTTTCTGAAAGGATTTGTATGGAGTGTGGCCATGTATGGAAGTGAAACTTGGACGATAAATAGTTTGGACAAGAAGAGAATAGAAGCTTTCGAAATGTGGTGCTACCGAAGAATGCTGAAGATTAGGTGGGTAGATCACATAACTAATGAGGAGGTATTGAATAGAATTGGGGAGAAGAGGAGTTTGTGGCACAACTTGACAAAAAGAAGGAACCGGGTAGTAGGACATGTTCTGAGGCATCAAGGGATCACATATTTAGCATTGGAGGGCAGTGTGGAGGATAAAAATCGTAGAGGGAGACCAAGAGATGAATACACTAAGCAGATTCAGAAGGATGTAGGTTGCAGTAGGTACAGGAAGAGGAAGAGTGTTGCACAGGATAGAGTAGGATGGAGAGCTGCATCAAACCAGTCTCAGGACTGAAGACCACAACAACAGCAACAAGTAGTTTCTATATCGAAAAACAAATTGTTGGTTCTTACTTACGTAAAAAATAGCTATTTACAAACACTAGCGCCTCTGGTGAGGAAAACGCATTTTTACTTGCAGTTGTAAGTACAGAACAAAAGTACCCCAGAAATTGTAAAGCAACTATGGGCAATACGATCACACAAATTAAGAACTAACATGCAGTTTATGTCGATTCTGTACATCTCAAGTTAGATTAATTTTAAAATTTCTGCCCTTATGCATTAAGACACCAAATGCGAAAATTACATTATTAACAAGTGGCTCTTTACCATTGACTGGAGACTGCCGCAGATTCCGCTACACTAGATCAGAGGAACAAAGTCGTGATTCACTGCAATCGCTGCTGACGAATGGGAGACTCCGCAACAGTTGCTCCTGGGGAAGCCCTCCCCCACCCTCACAAACGAAACGGGGAGCCGCGGGGCAGACAGAGACACGGGCGCCCGCGCACACATCACGGCGGCAGGGCGGCCGCGATGGCCAACAGGCGGGCGTCGCTCTGCGCGGCGTCGCGTGGCGTCGCGCGGCGCTGCTGCGGCGCCAGACGCCGGCGGACTGACCGACTGAGCCGACGCCGGGCGTCGCCTGCCGAGGTCGGCAACGCCGCGCGCGAGTGGGCGGCGCGTCACGGCCCCTCTCCTCTCCTCTCCTCTCCACACACCCGCTCTCTCCTCATCCCTCCGCTCCCACGTCTGGCGCCACTGTCCGCAAACGCCGCTCGCCGCTCGTGGGTGGAACGGCGGCTTAGTCAAATGTCACGCTCGGCTGTCGGTGGCAGCAGCGATCTCTCCTACGTTCCGCAAACACGATCTCGTTCCGCTTAGGGCAGCTTAATCTCTAACCAAGTCACAGGCGTGGTCAACAAGTTTTAATTAACAGATCGAAAAAATGAAGTGGGGTGTTGAAAAAAATGTATTTAGTTACTTTCTTCAAGTGTGCCACAGTATCATAGGCGTAATTTACGAGGGCGTGCTGAAAAGTAATGTCTCTGAAATTTTTACTTGAAAATTCCTAAAACTTTTTTTACATAAGTAAACGTTATCATGGCCGTGTGGTCTAATGCACGGCTTTCCGGGCGGGAAGGAGCGCCGGTCCCCGGCAGAGTCCGCCCGGCGGATTTGAGTCGAGGTCCAGTGAGCCGGCCGGTCTGTGGATGGTTTTTAGGCGGTTTTCCCTCTGCCTTGGCGAATGCGGGCTGGTTCCCCTTATTCCGCCTCAGCTACACCACCATTACTCCACCACGCAAATATAGGGGTTACACTCGCCTGGTGTGAGACTTTCTCTGGGGAGTCCACCGGGGGCCGAACTGCGCAATAACCTTGGGTTATTGGGGCGGCGGAAGGGTGAAGTGGACTGCGATAGTCATCGTGGGGTTGCGGACCACTGCGGCAGCGGTCGGGACGGAGCCTCTCTGTCGTTTCTAGGTCCCTGGTTAACATAACATAACATAACATAACATAACTCAGGCGTTATTAACAATCTACACCATTATTCTTCATGTCTACATATTTCCATCCCTCTGACACTAGAATATTCAGAACTGTAATGTGTTTTAAACGGCGGCGTGTGACGTAACTGTGTCGGTGCGTGAGAAAAGCGTGCTATAACCGATTTTTCAATCCGAGAAGCTCGTCAACAACTCCAGCACCCTCTTATTCAGCACGTAAATGCCAGACCAAACTCAACCACCGCCACACCTGCAACAATCCGACACTCTTGGTTCATTGCCATTGATCATCCACTGTACGCTCACGACTTCAGCCACTCCAGTTTTCATCTGTTTCTAACACTTAAAGAACGTCTTAGAGGGCTTCACTTTGATAGTGATGATGTGGTGCAAGCAGTGCTGAGGCTGCTGCTCTGTCAACATAGTCAAGCTTTCTACAGAGACCATATCAACAAACTGGTCTCTCGTTGGGAGAAACGTGTTCCTCGCCGGGGTGAAAGTGTTGAGAAATGAATAAGTGGACATAATGAATAAAGGTGTATAATATTAAAAATGTTTGTTTTATTTTAAAAGATTTAAGCGTTTTAAAATAAAAAAAATCGGAGGCATTGGTTCAAATGGCTCTGAGCACTATGGAACTTAACATCTGCGGGCATCAGTCCCCTAGAACTTAGAGCTACTTAAACCTAACTAACCTAAGGACATCACACATATCCATGCCCGAGGCAGGATTCGAACCTGCGACCGTAGTGGTCGCGCGTTTCCAGACTGAAACGCCTAGAACCGCTCGGCCACACTGGCCGGCATCGGAGGCATTACTTGTTAGCACGCAGTCGTATGAATAACTGTTTTAAATATCCTACATCGGCTGTCAAATTCTTTATACAGTGGTGCGCAAAACTAAGGGGTGAAATTAGCTTCGGGATGATGTGTCACAGCTAAGTAATGTAAGTCGAAGAAACTTTTATCATACACAGAAAGAGCTGCTACAATTTAATACAGAAAGTAACTGAAGGAAATACGCAATACGTCGAATAGAAATGATACTACTATGCGAAGACAACAATTACACAGAAATGACAGCGATTTATGATGGTCCCCTGGACATTATAAAAGGCGAGAAACGGTTCTTAATATGGTGAGTGCTCACCACAGACAGCAACATTAGATTACTCCACCAGCGCGGTCGAAAACTGGTGTATGGTTGTCGCGTACGCGTGGACCTGCTGCAATGTGTATTCCCAGCGCACCCAATACGTGGGCGATGGGATTTACACGGAGGTGACAAAGATCATAGAATAGCGATATGCGCATATACAGAGTACGTTAGTATCGCGCACACAACGTGTAAAAAGGGGAGTGCCACCGGTAGCGGTGTCATTTTTACTCAGCTGATTTATGTGAAAAGGTTTCCGAACGATTACGACTACGACGCGCGGGATCAGCCGAGCGGTCTTAGGTGCTGCAGTCATGGACTGTGCGGCTGCCGCAGTGGAGGTTCGAGTCTTCACTCGGGCATGGGTGTGTGTGTGTCCAATTTAGGTTAAGTAGTGAGTAAGCTTAGGGACTGATGACCTTAGCAGTTAAGTCTCATAAGACTTCACACACATTTTTTGATTACGACTGCGCGACAGTAATCAACAACTTTGAATGCTGAGTAGTTGTTGGAGCTAGACGCATGGGACATTTAATTTCGCAATTTCTTGGGGAATTCAGTATTCCGAGATCTACAGAGGCAAAAGTGTGCTGAGAACACCAAATTTCAAGCATTACCTCTCACCACGGACAACGAAGTATCGGATGGCCTTCCCTTAAAGTTCGAGAGCAGCGGCGTTTGCGTAGATTTGTCACTGCTAACAAACAACGCTGCGTGAAATAATCACAGAGAGCAGTCAATGCTGGACGTACGCTGAACATATCTGTTAGGACAGTTCGGCAAAATGTTGCGTTAATGGACTATGGCAGCAGACGACCGACGCGAATGTCTTTGCTAAAAGCACGACATCAACTGCAGCGACTCTCCTGCTCTCGTAACCATATCGGTTGGATGCTAGACGACTCTAAAACGGTGGTCCAATCACGTGAGTCTCGATTTCAGTTGGTAACAACTGATGATAGGGTTCGAGTGTGGCGGAGACCCTACGAACCCAGTACCCAAGTTTCCAACAAGATCATGTGCAAGCCAGTGGTGTCCCCATAAGGGTGCGGTGTTTAGGGTGTCGGGTCATTACACTGGACCTATTGTTGGACGGAATGATTGTGTTCGACCCTTTATGGCCTTCATTTTCAGAAACAACGATGGAATGTTTATGGATGACAATGCGCCATGTCACCTAGCCAAAACCGCTCGCGATTGGTTAGAAGAACGTTCGGGACAATGCTCGAAATGAATCCCACAGAGCATTTACGGGACAAAATCGAGATGCCAGTTCGTGCACAAGTCCCTGCACTGGCAACACCATCACATTAATGAATGGCTATAGAATCAGCAGGGATTAATATTTCTCTACAGGAATTCCAGCGACTTATTGACTCCATGGTATGTGACGTTGCAGCACTATGGTGGGGTAAAGGATATCTGGCACCATATGAGGAGTTATCCCGTTACTTTTGTCACCTAATTGTAAGTCTGTGAGGGGGGACGGTGGTGGGGGTGTGGGGAGGGAAGGGTTCAGCACTGTGGCGAATCTCCTCTCGTTCCCAGGGATTCTCCAGCTTCCACATATCGATGCGGTCGGCATTTTCATTCATAAGAATGAAGTCAGGACAGAAATCACCGCCGAAAAGACGCACATGTAGATGAAGCGCAATGACAGAATATCGTTTACCGGTGCGAGTGCCGTATTTAAATATTTTGTGGACAGTATATCCAAGTAGCGTTGTGCCTCCGCACACCCTAACATCTGGACATTCAAAACGAGTATGTTCGGCAAGTCACTGGGTGTTTAACGTGTTCCCATCTATCACCATACAATAGTACTTCATGAACCCAAGAACGCTGTCGAACAAATTATTGCTCATTATACTAGCTCAGCAATTAAAATAATTTACTCAAGACCTCCAGTCCTAAAATCTGAGAGTAGTCAGTGCCATTAAAATTAACAGAATTAACGTGATTCGTAATAATTACTATAACATGAATATTTCTGTAGTTTGTAAAGACTTTTGAGTATCTGTGATTTTACTAACTTGATCTGTTTGTAACTTTGCGTGTACTAGACTGGCTCTGAATTATCATTATTAGTACAAGACCCTTTCATGCATTGCTCTCAAATGTTATTTATCGTTTTTGTAGGTTATAGTACTTCAAGGCTATACTGGTAAGAATCATTGTACTGTGACGCGTTTGTATTGTCGTGTATGTGTAAATTCAGCCCCAGAAACTATGTTACAAATATAAATTATAGTGTAAGTGTTTTTCGAAATTTATCAGGATATATTTTTCCTGGCTTACTAAACATAGAAACTTTCGGTTTGTTGTCGCACCAATTTACGTAATAATAAATGGATGTGATCTTACCTCTAAATTACCAGATCTGTTGGTGGGAAAATTTATTAGTTATCCAGAGGAACTGTCCAATGTGAGCAGACGAGCTTGTGGTTTTGTAGTAATTTATTCTTGTTTTCCTTTTTAATTTTTGCAGTCCATGAGCATTTCTATCGCTTCAGACTCAAAGTGAGTTGCATTACATTTTAACAAAATTAGCTCATTTTCTTTTACTTAAAGTTGACTAGGAGAAGCAGATGTCATTTTTGGTAGTAGTCATTTATATATATTAAGTCATTAATATACATTAGTTAAGTCGTTAATATATATTATTAATACTAAGGGACCCAAGACTGAACCTTGTGGGACACAGTTCTTGATTCCTCTGCAGTTAGATTACTGCTGATTTTTGCAGACTATCTCTACTGTTAATTTCAGCCCTCTGCACTCTTCTGTTTAAAGATGATTTAACAATCTGTGCACTGTCCCATTCATACCACAGTACTAAGCTTATCCAGATGAATTTGAAGATGCACACATTCCAATCGTTTGAGAGAGGACAAAAAATCCCAATGGGCAATGTTTGGTTTTTCAGAACTTTTGATATTTGATCAGTTAAAGAAAATACATAATTTTCTGTTGAAAAATCTTTCTGAAAATCTATTTGATATTTGTTAGTACATAATTTTTACAGTTATGTGTAAGCTACTCTTGGATACATTACTTTTTCTAGAATTTTGGATAAAGCTGTCAGATGTGAGATTGGGTTGTAGTTGTCAGACCTATCCTTCTTTTCATACAGTGGTTTAACATTGCACATTCAGCCTATATAGAGAAATGCCCTACTTCTGTGAGCTAGTATATACATGCATGAGAACCCTACCTACTTCTTCAGAACAAGTACTCTGCTGGAAATACCATCAGTTCAATGTGAAATTTTACTTTTTAGTGAATTTATTATTTTCCTAAGTTTTTTTACAGGTATTGCCTCCTCCATGTACAGCCTTGCTTTTTCTATCGAACAGCTGAGTCCCATTTTCTCTATTACACATGTAAGTGTGATGATATAAATGTTTTCTACTTCTGACGTTTTGTTAACAAACATCCCATTGAGTCTAGTAGACACATAATTTTCGTGTGCTCTGAGTTTCTCCCTTTCCCTTTTAACAAAATTCCAAACTGTTTTAATTTTATTATCAAAGGTGATAATCTCAGGCATAATGTACATACTTCTGGCCATTTTAATAACTTTTCTTAAAACAGTGCTGTAATTTTTATAATGATAGACTGTTTCTGGATCATTGCTGCTTCTAGCTATACAATACATTTCCCTTTTTTTTTACAAGATATTTTTATCCCTTTAGTATGTCACAGCCTTTCAGATGATTTCTGACAGTTACGTTTCACTGTTTTCTTAAGGAAACAGTTTCCAGATATGCTTACAAAGGTATCATGAATTAGGCTAAATGTTTAATTAGCATCAGATTCCCTGTACACCGCATCCCAGTCTAACTGTTGCAATTGTTAAATCATTAATTGAATGCAGTATTTTGGTGGATTGTTTTGCATTACTGTATGGAGCTATGTTATAACCTGTGACTAGCTAAGCGTCATTATCTCAAATGCCATATTAACAGGAAACTTTTTATTTGATAAAATTTATCTCGCTCGATATAAACATTATCTGTCGGCATGCTGGTTTGTCTACCACTTGAGTATTAAAATCAGTAACTGATGTTAAATTGAAAGAACCAAGTAATACTTCATGGCCATTCTTTCTATCAGACTGTTTCAGAAAATCTGTATTGAAGTTTCACAAACAGTAATTTACTTCTCTCTGCCTGACAGATAGTACAACAAAGAATCCAAGTTTTCTTCAGAAATGGCTGAAAATTTCCCAGTGAGGACCTATACACAGTTTCTGTTATAAAAGTACCATTACTTAGTATAAACTCACAGGAACATTCTTTTCATGTTGCTGTACACAAAATTATTTAGTTTCCAAATTTGTCACACAATGGTAGATTTCAACATATATGGAAACTTATCCTCTGTTCATAGTGTCTCTACTTACATGTGCTGGAAGCTTATATTCATTTGCATTTACCTTTTCCTTATCTGTGACTATATGATGTTCAGACAGGCATACCACAACTATTCTGCCCTCAATTCCTAAATCTTTTACACAACGTAGAAATGCATTTACTTTGTTTTCCTTAATTCCCTGTAGTTTGATGCTATTTTCTAACATCACTTTTCACTGTACTTTTATGAGAATCTTGTGATAGTGAGCTTCTCATTAAGCTAATTTCATTCAGTGTTGTATCATTGGATCTTACGCTAAAAATGAGGAACTTATGTGAGTTTCAGTGCCCCCTCACCTCTATAAAGATTATGCTATCATCCCAGAGAATCCCCCATAGTCTGATGCTATATACTAACATCACTTTCCACCCTTTCCCTTCCTAGTCAAATGCATGCCATGCCTAATGGAGACTCAGTTACCAATAATATCCACAGGAGGAGACCAATGCCTGAGAACGTAGCTGCATGAAGCAGCTTACGTAACTCCATATTGACCCTCCTTACAGAGCTGTTCAATTAGGGCCAAGCACACTGTGTGAAAGTAAAAACCAAGCTAACACTTGGATGATGAATAGCTTCCAGATTGCCGTTGTCTCTACTTAAATACACTACATTAAGAACCAGATATAACACAGGCGATGTATGTCCTGTAGGCATATAATTGTGACAGTACTGCACTGTAAAATATGGATGAAATGCTGAAGAAAAGGTTGCAGTCGACATTGGTCCCTAAATCTTGATACATTACACTCCCAAAGAGCAGGTCAATGATTATTAGTTATGTGTTTCAAATTTCACAATGAATTTTAAACATTTTATGACGCTATATATTTTATTTAACTTTTACATTCACGTATAATAGCATCTTATCAACAGCTTATCCTGTGAATAGTTATGTCACAAATACTGAACACATTCCTCCTCCTCCTCTTCCTTCGCTCTCTTTGCATCTCCTCTTCCACCCTCTTTCTGCTAAGCCCTGCCCATCTGCTAGTATAACATCTGCAAGGCATTCCGATATCATGTTCACAACATGTCAATCGTGCAGGTCAGCTGAGATGTCAGGCACTACCCAACTTTTTTATCACCACCCCCACCACTACTGAACATCATAACAAGAAAGCAAGTTAATGTGGCACCTCATCCAGATGTGAGCAATGTTCATTGTTTCAAGTCTCTACTTCATTGGGAAGTTGGCTTAAAATCAATTGAAAACATTGTACTGAACCTAGTAGAAACATGTATAAAATTACAATCCCATCCAACAAGTTGCTATTCGTTGTATGTATACTCATTACATTATGAAATTAATGAGCATGTGTATTTACTCATGCCCTTGAATCAACAGCAGTATTAATTTTATGCAGCTGATACATGAGTGTTGACAGCATCTGAAATGAGACAGTGTTTGTCACATCTTACATGTACATGGATCAGAAAAAGGATCAGCAATGCTAGGCCATCATATTTTATGTGAAGCTTTGCAGAACCTCAACCATGCTTTTTACAGAGCTACAGAAGGCTTATGGAGAACATTCTCTATGCGCTTCAGAAATTTCGAGATAGGTAAGTAGTTTTTAGAAGGCCAGTGAGAGATGGTAGAGGTAAGTCGTTTTTAGAAGGCCAGTGAGAGATGGTAGGCGAAGATTGTTTGAGAAGCTTTTCAACCACAAGAACGATTAATAATGTGAGAAGACTAAAGCTTCTAATAGAGGCAGATGGCCTTTTCTAGATGCGAGTGATGAGATGAGAAGTAAATTTGAACATGTTTAGCACCCACAGAATTTTCACACATGATTTGGACATGCAAAAAAGCACTAAAAATGGTTTGAAAGAACATCGCGATTGAGCAGAAGAATGACAGGATCGATGTTGGTCTTGTCATCTGGACAGCGTTCAGAGGAACCAGAATTGTCCAGCCGCTTTATCACAGTTCCAGATTCACTAATTACTGAATAGAAAACAGCAGTGTCAGGAATGCCAGGCTGAAAGTTCCTCTCATATCCAAGAAAATGAAAATGAGCATATCTAAGACTCCATACTTATTTGTTTTAGACTCAGGATTTACTAAATAAAAAGCAGCAAATGTGGGGATGGAAGACTGTAAATTTTCTCCATCTCAAGAAAATGGGTGCAGGCAAATGTAACGTTAAACTGACATTATTTGCTTGTATTTAATCCTCCTGTTCAAAACTCATTTGAGGGGGTACACATTGATATTTAGGATAATACCCATTACTGCAAAACAAACAGTGGTATGATTTACCCATACTACCAACGGAATTGCAAGTTTTCGTCAGATGCCGATAGTGGTCGTGCATGGTCCAGTGGACTCAATGGAGCACACCCATTGAGCCACGCCTCCAGCGACCCTGGTGTTTATAGACGCCATTCGGCGCCATGGCAGCGAGACAGCCCACTAAAACTTCGATCCTCTTTGCTATGTAATACCAAGCAGACGCCACCTAGTCATCCTTTTTGCTATTAAATCAGCTGAGCTCTTGTTTCTTACTGAATTATTTGTAATGAGTCTTCATACACTTGGAGACGCACAAGTTAAGTAAAACTTGTGTTTAATGTGTTAACTTTTTCGCTAATTATTTCTGCTGCGCTTCAGCTTTCCTGCAACGGCGGATCTCTCACCACTCTGTATTTCCCCCTCCCCTCCTCCCCCACCCCCCAGCCCCCCACCCCACCTCTCTTTACTTTTGTGTTTGAAGTCGTACACAAAACAAACACTGAGCAAAGTTAGAGACACACTAAATTTTGTACTCGTGTCGTTGTGTAAGCTTCGACAAAACTGATGCCGCCGCACTACCCTGTGATCGTAATGTAATCGCCGCTCAATTTGTGACACTGGAAACGCTCACTTCTAAATATGGACCACAGCCTAAGTTATACAGTTACAACAGTCATTGCTGCGAAAATTGCTGTTGTATGGCAGGTCAAACGACACTAGCGCTCCTAGCGCGAGAAATCTAGCCATCATATTAATGTTTGTTCTTAATTATTTTCGACTTCATTAACGAACTAGTTCTTACATTTTTGCATTACAAAAATTGATGAATCATCAATAGACGTGAATGATCGTGAAATAAATTTAAAAATATCCGAATCCCATTGATTCAGTGACAAGAAGTACAACCCATTCATGAAGAAAACGTTTCGAATACGCATATAAATGCAGCTTACTCTGCTACAAGCAAAAGATTACGACCACATATTTCACGCACGAGATTCATATATTTTAGTTATTGTCCGTTGTTATTATGTACTCCTTGACATATAACAATATTGTATGAAGTATTCCTAGGTTCTTAAACTTGACTCTACTTTCTGATAGACAAATATATTTGAAAGTGTAAGCTTCGAAAGCGAATGCATTGAAGATTCTTTGGTTGATGGCTCAGCTGTAGCGACTATTCCTGCATTCCGTACGTTTCCTGCGTTTCACGTTCACCGATTTGCCCGGGTCAATGGTGAAGAAAAAATTACCTTCTAAACATCTGTGCGTTATAAGTCAGTTGTAAGTAAACTGTCCTATAATTTACCGTTTCATACCTCCCAGAGTCCTCAGAAAACTGAAGACAGAAAAATGTAAAAAAAATTTAATTGTTGTCGATTTATATAGTACCATATATGCCCTCTTTCTAAATTCTAAGTTTTTTGAAATATCAGTCTCCCGATAGGTTTGAAGCGATCAGCGACGAATTCCTCTCTATGACAACCTCTTCACCTTGGAGTAGTTCTAGCAACCTACTCCTCAGTTATTTGCTGGCGGTAACCCATTATCTGTCTCCCTCTACAGTTTTTTTTACCCTCTACAGCTCCTTGTAATACCATCGAAGTTATTCCTTGATGTCTTAGCTGATGTTCTACCATCCTGTCTCCTGTTGTCAGTGTCTCCTCGCCGTTTCTGCGTAGAACCTCCTCATTCCTTACCTCATCAGTCCACCTAATTTTTAACATTCTTCTGCAGCGCCACGTCTCAAACACTTCGAGCCCCCTTTTCCCGTTTTGCCAATAGCCCACGTTTCACTACCGTACAATTCTGTTCTCGAAACGTACATTCTCTGAAACTTCTTCCTCAAATTAGGATCTATGTTTTATGCTAGTAAAACCTCTCTTTAGCAGGAATGCCCTTTTTGCCACTGCTAGACTGCTTATTACGTCCAAAATCTGTGTTACAATTCAATACAAATGTTACTATTCGCACTCATCCGATATCGTATTCAAAATTGTAGGTTTCTGGCGGCTTGGAGCACTGCTGTCGCACTGCATCACAGAAGCGATAGAAGTGTCGTGACTGAATGTGTTAGACTGTGATACAGACACCTGTTTTTGTGTGGTTGTTTTGAAATGCAATGGCATGAATGAAAATTATATACAATGTCTTTCAGTACTTCTGCCGCGCGTCAGGACTACTTAACGGTTTCGTTCACCGCGTGCTGTTGGTTAGCTTCGCGTTGTCGACCACTTTTGTAAGATAATGAACAAATTCGTTATCTAAATTTTAAGACAGCGTCATCTTTTGCATAAAGCATAGCGTATGTTCTTGGCTTCCACTGGAATTAGAATGTCCACGGAATGGAGTTATGGATTAGTCACTCTTTTTTCCCCCCCGTAATTTTTAATTGAAAATGCAAAGCTGTAAGGAGCCTGGAAGTTGCTGAGGCTATACTGGACATCGGGCCGCATAATTTCCCGCTGCGGAATCCCCGTAGCAGCGGCTGGTCGGCGGGCAGAGAGAGGGCTCTTGGCGGATGGAGAGCCCCCAGTGGCCGGCAGAATTAGGCGAGCGGGCAGCTCGTGCCCCATGAATAATGCAGCGCGGCCCAAGGAAGCAGGTGGCAAGGTGAGCGCCGGCCGCTCTGGCTGCCGACAGCGGCCCGGGATGCCTCCGCCCGGACTTAAGAAAAGGCCGAGGAACGGCGTCCAGCCATGAGAAAATATTTTGCGTTACATGTTGAAGGACACCGCAAGGAGACACGATGCTTTAGAATAGACTTATGTGAACATAACGACTTTCACGTAATTACGACCTCCTTCAAAGGCTATATTTAGGTTCTATACATTTTGCTACTAGTAAAGGACATTTATTTCTCTACTTTTGTTCAGGATAATGAGAGAACTTACTTTTAGAAGGCTGTAAAGCCTTCTTAGGGGGAGGAGAAAATGGGCAGAGGAAGCGAACCAGATGAGATGGACGGGAAGAGGGGGGTAGATCGGATGGAAATAGAAAGGAAAGAAAGAGAAGATGGAAAGAGAGAGAATGAGGGAGAGAGAGACAATAGAGGGGGAAGTTCCATTTGGAAAGGTAGAGGTTTGAAAAGAGGTGGACAGAGAATTGGAGGCGGCGGTTGGAAGAGATGGACGGAGAAGGAGAAGGAGCTGTGGGACAGAGAGAAGGAAAGACCAGTTGCGTAGAGAGAAGGAAGGATCGGATGGGGAGAGAGAGGAAGGATCAGAGAGAGGAGGCAGGATTGATTAATTAGTTACATTTTCCATATAAAATTTTACGATTCTTTTATCAAAACGATATGGAACGTGTCAGTTTACAGGATACGTATACATGATTTATGTTAACGTTAATGAACATATTATTTTTAGTCCTACCTGTGCAACTACATACTCTTTATTTTGCTTATTTATTTTCTTTACTAGCCTTTAAATAGAAGTTTGTTAGTGGAATAGAACTAGTAGTCCAGGGGTAGTGATTGTAGATAAGATTTTAAAGCTGCTTCGCAAACTATTATACATTTTATATTATTGGGCAAATGAGCAAAAACTTTGTTACTGCATATTGAACTTCTCTCTGAGCCACTGAGAAACTTAACAATTGGTAATAAAGGTCATTTTTCCTTCTAGTGTTGTAGGTGTGTACATCATTGATCAATTATAATCGATTATTAATCTCAAATAGCGTTAGCAAACATATGTATTATAATAGAGTAGTGAAAATGCCTAGCTCCTTGAAGAGGTGCCTACATGATGGCCGTGTGTGAAGACAATATATTAATCCTAGTGCCTGCTTCTGTGCAATCAATACTTTGCTTCTAAATGATGAGTTACTCCAAGAAATTACTCCATAAGGAATTTCTGAGTGGAAGTATGCAAAATGTTTCGTTTCTTTCCAAGATTGCAACTATACAAAGAGAAAATAAGCGGAACTTAATTGTTTGAGAAGATCAGTGATAGATTTCTTACAGTTCAGATAGACAGAGAGAGGAGTAGATGGACAAAGAGTGGCGTGGTGGAGGAGGTGGAGGAGATGGAGTGGTGGAGTTGGACCCAGAGAGGGGGAAGGAGGAGACTGAGGAAGAGAAATGAAATATATACATACTGGGTCAAGGCGAGTACTTCGTAATTTTACCTGTTTCTATACGTCGACTCAAGTTTTAGGTATTTTTTAGAAGATTACACTCTTCATTGAATATAGAAAGGTTTTATTTTCATAATACTCCAGGTTTCTGCGATAAAGCATCCATCCAGCGGTGTACTGCAGATGACTGTACTTTAGCACATGGCAATCATTAAAATCCTTCGACATGTACACATGGTATCGTCGTATATAACCAGTAAGAGCGCTAGATTAAACCAGAGGTCATGGAAATAATATACTTTATTTATTTAACCTGATTTGATCAGGATCATCAGTACCTCGCTTACAACGGAACAGGGTTTCACACATACATATGACATAAAATACTACAAAAGTTGAGATTCGAATGCAAACAGTGTACAATAACAGTGGTTCATTGGGTTGCGTGTTATGATGTGAACATTTGCAATAATTTATATAATCTGTTCGGTCACATAAATCCAGAGTTTCTTAAAACCAGCCGACCTAAAACAAAACTGTGGCCCATTGAAATCTCCAATGAGATTCTGAGAACTGAAAATTGCCAAAACTTTTCTAACAAACTAAGTCAAATGCCATGGTGAAACCAGTCAAAGACAAAACCTATGCTTCTCAATGCTGACCAATGCCACTACTCATCATGACCTATAAGCTACTTGAAAAGTTTATTCCAAATCGCATTCAAAATACCACTGATGAAGTCATGCCTGTCGAACAAGGTGGCTTTAGGACGCATCGGAGATGCTGCGATCAGCTCTTAACATTCACAGTGGCAGTACAGGTCCGATTTCATCGATGTGTCATATCAGATGCAGATTTTGTGGATCTTACGGGAGCATATGACTCTTTGTGGAGTGAGGGATAGATGTCTAAATTAACTGAAATCATCCTATGTAGAAAGCTAGCGTTTCTATTGAAAATCGTGTGTACTGACAAGCCCTTTAAGGTGTTCCCGAATGGACCAGCAGATGGAAATTCTAAGTAATGGCCTATGTCAGGGATCAGTTGTGGCCTTCAATCTATTTAGCCTGCAAATCTTCTGTCAATTGATTTGTCGAAACTGAGTGGCTACATCTAAAATGAAAGACTTCTGCCTAACCCAAATGAAAAGGGGTTTACTGCATTTCATCTAAATAATAAATTGCTACATGTGACCTTCGATTTAATCTAAGTGCCTCTCAACTCCTATCCAGTATATCGAACAATTACATTAGATAGATCGTTGACATTCGAACAACAGTATATTAAGTAATCTAAGAGACTTGGCTTGTGAGCGAATCTAATTCGCCTGATTGCTGGAAGCAGATGGCATTCGAACACCAATACTCTAGGCACAGGGACACTCGCTGTTGTGTAATTACTGCGCTCTTGCTTGTAAAAACAGAGCCCGCACACATGTTGCCGATGCTGCTTCGAGAACGAGTACCTGATTTAAGTTCGTTTTACAATTTAACGTTGGTCAGTTCGTTCGTCATCATCAATATTCTTTCGTTCGCTATTAAACATGATGCAGTATTTTAGAATTGAAACTTCATTCGCCACAATTGCACTGACTTACGTTATCTCTCTTTAGATATCTGTAGGATAAAAAATTTCCTCTGTTTGACCCACTGACGGATACACTCCACGAGAAGCTAACCTTAGATGATGGGCAAGTTATTCCTGCAGCAAAACATTGGGTCTGATGTCGACCAGTAGACTGGTGCCATGAGGGCATACAGGCCCTCCCAGTAAGGTGATATAAGAAATCGAACAGAACGGAGACAATCTCGGAAAATAGGGTTCTGTAGCCAGACCAGTGGGGAAAAATTTGATGTATTGGAATCCTGAATAAAACCAACCCACTTAAAGGAAAAAAAATCTCTGGCCTAACTTATTGAAAGCCTCTCATATTTTATGAATCAGCACGTATGTTTTCTCACGTTTAAAATAACTTTCATAGCTGCAATGGGGTGTTCCAGAAATATTTTCTCACTCCACGAAGTCGCACCTCTTTGGTTCAATCAACAGTCGAGAACGCAATAACATTTGTTTGTTATGAGGGGTTTCGGCTTATGTAAAAGCCATCCTCAGTTTTTTGGGTCCCTTATGGTTGGTACTGGAAGCTCCTCGGTTTTTCACATGTTACCACGAACATACAGTGCCATACGCTTATCTGAGGCAAAGTCTGAAAAACGAACTCCCAGAAATCACTTACTGCTCTTCACTATCAAAGGGTGCTTGGAGTTGACAAACGTATGTGACTGGCCTTAGACCACAGAATGCCATGCACAGATTCATATCCACCATTGGTGACGGTAGTGTGAACCGAATTCAAGGCAAATGTCATAAAATACGCCTGAAAATGAACTGTAAATTGACTTTATCTGTTCTGTGACGGATCACAACTGTACGAGGCGGTAAACTGGCAAAATTGCTTGTTAATCAAGTTTTTTAGTAGATTCTAAAAGCATCTGTACGGTGATATTTCCCTTTTGATCTAACTGCGTATGGATTGTTCAGCGTGAAGAAAGTAACAAACACACTCACTTCAGCAATAACCTACACTGGTAAAGTGTTGTGGTAAAAACATGTTGCCAACACATAAGGGTATTGGTTACATACCTCGAAAGTCCAATGTAGGATTGAATAGCGCTGTTGTACCTCACCTTCTGACCTTCAGTTACTAATCGAATCTTTTGTTTTTCCACTCTTGTTTCGGAGGAATCAGTAGTGGCGGAAATGTCATATACACAAAAAATAAAAAGAAATCTAAAATGTAACACGTTTACTCGATAAACGGACTGATATCTCATGATCAGTAACGCGTAGCGCGGCAATTATATTCACAACGAACATACAATGACATAACTAGGGTGTATAATGTCCGCATCTGCTAAGAGGACCACGTAAAAATAGAGATGAGAGGAAAGAAGGAAGTGAACATCCACCTCTACAAGTTTTCTTTATTTCTGCCTATCGTCACTCACACAAGTTTTAAAGTGAACAATGTTCGATGGTTCACATGAAGTTGTCTTACTTCCACAGTTTTTCACAGTTATTTTCTTCCTTCTGTGGATATATGTTTCTCGTTAACTTAAGGTGTAGAATCCAGTTACATACGATCAGAATCCATTACCGGATTGATTCACGTTGACGTACAATACCACCTGACTTCCATATAGTATTGGACGAAGCATTTAATAATAATTGCATAAAATTGCAGACAGTCATTAACAGAAGTTGCTCGTAGATCGACGACTGTGACAGATACTGTGCATCGTTCCAGCTGTTCATCGTGCCCCAGAAGCTGATGTATGATTGAGTGATCGACGTACTTTTTTGGCTACTGTGACAACACTATGGTGTACACTTGAAAATGAAAGAAACATTAAATATCGTGCAACAACCCATGCTCCAAGGTAGGATTAAATAGTGTAGCCATTATAAAGAAAGAAAATTCTCCGGGTTAAAGATTCTGCAAGTACCACCCAAAACCTCACGTAAATTGAAATGACATAAACAAGCTTCCAATGTGATTTGAGTAGCACTGCACGAACAAATGGGTGTTCATGTGCGCTCCTCCCCCATGTCACAAGATGACAATTCCGTTGAGCATATCTGGGACGCCACTGACCTCTAAACAGTATTCGTGAAATGACGTGGCCGTCGCGAAATCATGGATCGGGATGACTCCACTGCACTATTCCCGTCTCGTGAAGCACTTGCCACAATATTTCGTCACCGTAACAATTGCGAATAGAGGTACTTCACGTTTGTGGGTAGGTGCTTCTTATTACCTAGCACTATTGGTCTACTATGGACACATTTAGTCGCCTCGTAAGCTTACAGCAACAGCCATTGGTTTCTAACTGAAGATTCCATCTATGGGGAGCTAATATTACTTAGGATATCACAATCTCAAACCACTGTCGACTTTTTTACATGCACTTGGAGGCTCCTTCGTCTACGCTACAGAGGTTCCACTGGAAAGCCGTTACCATCCTCCACACAGATCCGATCTTTACCGTGCGATTTCCATACCTTTGGAGCACTGAAAAAAGACATTTGTTGTTTCGCACGAAGAAGTGGACACAATCATGGTCCCACAGGCAAACGAAAACACCTTTTCAAGAAGGCAATGACCGTCTTGTCTCAGACTGTAAATTTGTTAACAATTACGGCGATTGCTTTTGAAATACTGAACAATTTACCTATTTTCTTTACATTTGTCATTTACATTTGAATGCCGCTTATGGTAACTGCTAGTCCACGTGCGCTTCTGTTTTTATTTTCAAGAAATTCTTGCCATACTTATCAAACATTTTACAATATTTCGGACTATAAAAATTTTGTTGGTGGCTCCAATAATGATTATGAACCCTTGTGTGCTTAAGTTTTTTATTTAAAAAACGTCTGTGGTCATTCTGAAATATTGTACTGTATTTTGGACTTCACAAAACCATATTAATAAATTTAGTAAATCTTACAGTTCATTTTCTGTTCGAATATGTTGCTTTTCTCTTAAGAGAACAAACATTTTCAAAATGCCAGATTTGATTTCACTTCATTAAACTGACAACTCAGAAAAAATAAATTCTCAAAACTTACGTAAAAAGCAGTTATATACCACTAACAGTAATACTAGTATGACGGAAGATGTGTTGGGCAGGCAGACAAAACGTTCACCATCGAACGACTAGAAAAACCATCCAACATATTAAATGAGTTGAGGGAAGGCTATTAAAAGTTAAGTGCAAGTGAGATGTTTAGCGTGCGAGCATGTAGTAGGATAAGATGTAGAACTTATGAGACGTGATAGAGAAATTTACCGCCAGTCTTATTTCATTAATCTACAAAATTATGAAAAATTCAAATTTCTCATATTTGTAATTAATCTTGAGGACGATAAAACAAAAGAAATATGTATCACTGAGGAATTGTCACTACACCATATTTTTTTCTAAATAAAATTGAAAACAAGTCTCTTTTAAAAAATGTGAATTAGAGTAATCGAAACGACAATAATAGAATTTACAGAACCTTTAACGTCTTACAGTCGTACTACGCATTAATCATTATTTCAATGAGGCAACGCTTCGTTGATATAGCTATCCTCGTATCTCTCACCATCTGTATCGTTTAAACTGTAGCTGTTGGAGTTCATTAAAACGATCATCTCTGTCAGTATGGCCGGTTTGGACCCGGTTCTTGAGTATATAATTCAGTTATTATTCCTTGACAATTATTCCTGGTAAATTCGTTATTCCCAGATATAATAATGTGCACATTTATAAACGACAACAAACTCACGCGAAATTAGTTTATCAGGTGTTACGTTGGATAAATGTTTCATAAATCACAAACAGACGATAATCATAAAGCTATGTACAACATAATTTTTCACTACGAAATGTGGCTGTTACTTGTTTGTCGTCAGTTATGAGATATCCATAACAGGAAACTACTCTAGAATAACACTCTTTCTAAACGTCATCTGACTTTGTTGCATGTTATTTAGAGAGGCAGTGGGTAATTAATGGCGTTGAAATCCCATTCACCTCATCCAATCACCCACTTCGATGTGAACAGGGAACAGGCTATTTGAATTACTTGTCGTTCAGGACGATTTATAACACAACAGGGAGAGCTCAATTGAAATTGGAGCGTATACACAGCACGTTCCAGGTATTATTGTTCTCTGGAGGTAGCTATCCAGTAATTTCAATGCCAAGATTGTTTACACAATTAGAATTCAAAGAATTATTAATCGTTAGCATAAAACGCGTCACCTATTAAAACCGAGATCTATATTTGGTGTGCCTAAATTGGAATGGAAATGTTGCATCTGAAAACCAGAATGAACATCTTGTTGTCGTTGTGGTTGTGATCATCAGTCCTGAGACCAGTGTGATGCAGCTCTCCATGCTACTCCATCCTGTGCAAGCTTCTTCATCTGCAAGTACCTACTGCTACCTACATTCTTCTGAATCTGCTTAGTGTATTCATCTCTTGGTCTCCCTCTACAATTTTTACCCTCCACGCTGCCTTCCAGTACTAAATTGGTGATCCCTTGATGCCTCAGAACATGTGCTACAAACGGATCCCTTCTTCTTCTCAAGTTGTGCCACAGATTCCTCTTCTCCCCAATTCTATTCAGTACCTCCTCATTAGTTACGCGATCTACCCATATAATCTTCAGCATTCGCCTGTAGCACCACATTTCGAAAGCTTTTAGTCTCTTCCTTTCTAAACTATTTGTCGTCCACGTTTCACTTCCATACATGGCTACACTCCATACAAATACTTTCAGAAACGCATTCCTGGCACTTAAATCTATACTCGATGTTAACAAATTTCTCTTCTTCAGAAAAGCTTTCCTTGCCATTGCCAGTCTACATTTTATATGTTCTCTACTTCGACCATCATCAGTTATTTTGCTCCCCAAATAGCAAAACTCCTTTACTACTTTAAGTCTCTCATTTCCCAATCTAATTCCCTCAGCATCACCCGACTTAATTCTACTACATTCCATTATCTTCGTTTTGCTTTTGTTGCTGTTCATCTTATATCCTCTCTTCAAGACACTGTCCATTCCGTTCAACTGCTCTTCCAAGTCCTTTGCTATCTCTGACAGAATTACAATGTCATCGGCGGACCTCAAAGTTTTTATTTCTTCTCCATGGATTTTAATACCTACTCCGAATTTTTCTTTTGTTTCCTTCACTGCTTGGTCAATATACAGATTGAAAAACACCGGGGAGAGGCTACAACCCTGTCTCGCTCCCTTCTCAACCACTGCTTCCCTTTCATGCCCCTCGACTCTTATAACTGCCATCTGGCTTCTGTACAAACTGTAAATAGCCTTTCGCTCCCTGTATTTGACCCCTGCCACCTTTAGAATTTGAATTAGAGTATTCCAGTCAACATTGTCAAAAGCTTTCTCTAATTCTACAAATTCTTCTAAGATAAGTCGTAAGGTCAGTACTGCCTCACGTGTTCCAATATTTGTACGGAATCCAAACTGATCTTCCCCGAGGTCTGCTTCTACCAGTTTTATAATTCGTCCGTAAAGACTTCTTGTTAGTATTTTGCATCTGAGACTTATTAAACTGATAGTTCGACAATTTTCACACGTATCACCACCTACGTTCTTTGGGATTGGAAATATATTCTTCTTGATGTCGGCGGGTATTTCTCCTGTCTCATACATCTTGCTCACCAGATGGTAGAGTTTTGTCATGGTTGGCTCCCCCAAAGCTATCAGTAGTTGTAATGGAATGTTGTCTGCTCCTGGGGCCTTGTTTCGACTTAGTTCTTTCAGTGCTCTGTCAAACTCTTCACGCAGTATCGTATCCCCCATTTCACCACATCCTCTTCCATCTTCACAATATTGCCCTCAAATACATCGACCTTGTATAGACTCTCTGTGTACTCCTTCCACCTTTCCGCCTTCCTTTCTTTGCTTGGAACAGGTTTTCCATCTGAGCTCTTGATATTCATACAAGCGGTTCTCTCTTCTCCAAAGGTGTCTTTAAATTTTCCTGTAGGCAGTATCTATCTTACCCTTAGTGATATATGCCTCTACATCTTTACATTTGTCTTCTAGCCATCCCTGCTTAGCCATTTTGCACTTCTTGTCGATCACATTTTTGAGACGATTATATTCCTTTTTGCCTGTTCATTTATTGTATTTTTAAATTTTCTCCTTTCATCATTTAAATTCAATATCTCTTGTGTTACCCATGGGTTTCTACTAGCTCCCGTCTTTTTACCTACTTGATCCTCTACTGCCTTCACCATTTCACCTCTCAAAGCTACCCATTCTTCTTCTACTGTATTTCTTTCCTCTGTTCTAGTCAATCGTTCCCTAATGCCGTCTCTGAAATTCTGTACAACCTCTGATTCTTTCAGTTTATCCAGTTCCCATCTCCTTAATTCCCGGCTTTTTGTAGTTTCTTCAGTTTTGATGTACAGTTCACAACCAGCAGATTGTGGTCAGAGTCCACATTTGCCCCTGGAAATATATTCTTATTTAAAACCTGGTTCCTAAATCTGTCTTATCATTATATAATCCTTCTGAAACCTTTAGGTGGCCCCAAGCGTCTTCCACGTATGCAGCCTTGTTTCATGTTTCTTAAACCGAGCGTTATCTATGATTAAGTTATGCCCTGTGCAAAATTCTACCAGGCGGCTTCCTCTTTCATTCCTTACTCCCAGTCCATATTCACGTCCTACTTTTCCTTCTCTTCCTTTCCCTACTATAGAATTCCAGTCCCTCATGACTATTAAATTTTCGTATCTCTTCACTATCTGAATCTTTTATCTCATCATACATTTCTTCAATCTCTTCATCATCATCTGCGGAACTAGTCGGCATAATACCTGTAAGCATGTATATATCAGAACATATTTTACAAAACTACAAAACTCCTGTGTCAGTGGGCATCGAAAGTAAAATGACAGGGTTCTGATATATCTATATTCGATTACTTCGACATCCTAAAAGAAAATACTGTGACTACACCTTGAGCAAATCCAATATTACCGTGCAAGTCTCATAACCACCACACACTCGTACCTTCACGTTACCCTTGTTACAGAGTAATATCCTACTTACATGACGTCTGAAGACCCGATTAACACACTTTGTCTGCATAATTGATTCACTGGTAATCACAAACCAATATACCCTATATAACAATTCTCCCTGGCGAAAAAAAATAATAATAGTAATTCGAGCACCAAGTAGGAGTTGTGCAAGCTAAACGAAAATTGGTAGGTGTGTTTCTACATCTGAAGGAAGACGTCTATTTAAAATTCTCTCCTGTCGCGTAAGAGTAACGCTAGGAGGACGCAAATCAGGTGTGATCTGAATAATTCCTGAAACTGTCATGTGAGTTAGTTGCCTTTGAGACAGGGCGTAGTGTGTTGATGTTCGTCAAGAACACCTTTAAGACGATGAAGACGCCATTATCAACAGCTCACTGAGTTTTAATCAGATCGTGTAACAGGGCTACGAAGAGCTGGATGTTCCTAAAGCAATATTTCAAAAACACCTGGCAGAAATGAAGCCATTGTACATTATTCCTCTAAGCGGTGGTCACGGGAATATACAGTCGCAAGAAGATCGGACCCCAAGTGGCCACGTGGCATGCCGAGAGGAAAGTGTGTTCGCTGGATGGCTTTGACGCATGGTATTGCGTCTGCAGTAGCAATCTGAGTAGCAGATGGCACCACCCACAGTGGCGCGACGAACTGTTAAAACTCGCTTACTTCAAGGACAGCTACGAGCAAGGCGCTCTGTAGCGTGCACACCAGTGATCCCAAAACACCACCGTTTGCAAATTCAGTGGTGTCAAGCGAGAGCTTATTGGAGGGCAGGATGGAGGTCTGTTGTGTTTTGTGATGAATGCTGATTCTGCCTCTTTGTCAGAGACAGCCGTGTGTTGGTTAGAAAGAGGCTAGGTGAGTGCCCGTAACCCACCAGTCGGCATGCTAGACACAATGGACCTACCTCTGGAGTTGTGGTCTGTGATGCTATTTTACATGACAGCAAGAGCGCTCCTATGGTTCTTCCTAGCTTCCTGACTGCAAATTTGTGTGTCAGTCTGGTGATTCAATCTGTTTTGCTGCTATTCATGAACAAAATTGCAGGTGGCTTTCGTCCAACCGGACAACGCTCGCTCACATATCACTGTTGTACCCCAACATGTTGTAAAGAGTGTCGACGTGTTGCCTCGGCCTGCTCGATTACGAAATCTGTCTCCAATCAATCACGTGTGGGACATCATCGGACGACAACTCCAACGTCATCCACAACCAGGATAAACTGTCCCTGTGTTGACCGACCAAGAACAAGAGGCATGGAAATGCATTCCAAAACCTGACTTCCGTCCCCTGTACGACACAACACATGCACGTTTGCATGCTTGCATTCAACATTCTGATGGCGACACCGGTTATTAATGTACCAGGAAATCACATTTTCAACGCGTTTCCTCGCTCTTAAATTCACCTATGATGTTGCAACATTAATTACTTAGATATGTTACCTAGACAAACTTATTTCCTAAATTTCATTGCTCTACATTTAATGTTTTTTGGTGTTCGAATTTTTTGACAAACACCGTGAATAGTGTCAAGCGATTCAGAGCCTGACATTTTACATTTTTAAGCAATGCTGATAACACATAAACCCGATTACAGCCATTTGTGGGTCAAATACCTCATCGTCCGCAACCATTTGAACCTCATCATTTGTGATTCAAATGACGAGGATCACTACATTGATTGTGTGGATCAGGTCATCTTCATTAATTTTCTTTCTGCCTAGTAATTGGGAATTGGTGCAGGTATGTTGAATATTTGCTTGCAAACCGCAGCTGTGATCAGCCAGCGCAAGTCGAGAGAGAGAGGGGCAATGACCCAGCGTGCCATACCCTGCCACTCCCAGGGGGCACTTAGGGCAACGGGATGAAGACTGAGGCTGAAGGCGTTCGTTATCCCTCATGAGGAAGATATGCTGGAAATGTGCTGCTGTGCTGGCGCCGCATTGATGCACACAGCAGTCGACTACGGAGAAATTTGAAAAGTAACTGCACAAGGACTCTCAGAATAAACAGATAGCATTGGTGACCCAACTCTGCATAATGGAAATTTTACAATACGTCCTTTCCGTCAGTGCGTTTCCCACACACAGCATGGTGCACAGGCAGCGGAGATCGTAGAATGCAGGTGAATTGAGAGAGAACTTTTCCATCCCACGGCTGTGAAAGTTTTGGCTTTTGAATTCCGCAAAAGATAGTTAAAAACAGGAGGTCACTAAATGCTTTTCAGAGCTTTTGAGAGTCGATTGATAGTTAACGACACGACGTTCTGACATACGCCCTGTGACTTCCTAAATTGTGTGGGGAGGAGAAAGGACGATTTGAGGACAAATTTTAGGCAGTCCAGAGTGGAAGAATATAATAACAACAAAAATTATACAATTGATTACCGCCAAGCAAACGTGTCCTCACTGGTGAGAGATGTTTTTTGTTTTTTTCGGTGGAGAATCTGAGCAAAGCAAGCACAGGAAAAATGTGCTCTGATCACTGTAGTAGCATTCGAACATTCACGTGAGTATCATTCTGGCATTCACTCTAGTGTGTTTCTGGATTTCATTTGCATAGTATTCTCCCTGGGAACATTTTCGTGGCAGATTTCATTTGAGTAGGAGTTTTCTCTCTATCGGTGGACTTCAACCCAGACAGCGGATGACTCTTGAGCTGCAGCCTTAGAAGCAGAGAGGAGTGTACTTGCAGAGCAGACTGGAGCAAGACGTCTGTCTGCACCACTCATTCTGCACGTCCACATGCACACTGTGGTGAGAATATCTAGCAGTGTCGGCTGATTATGTAGGAACGGAGTTAAAATATTTGCTAACGCTCCAGATAATTCACGCTGGCTTTACATGATTAAGCGGACAATTAATTTGCATTTAATCTCATCTTCTCTTTCCAGCATGACGATGCAATCACTGGTTTCATTTTTCGGTTACGTTTTACGGTATTAATACCTCAGGAAGTTGATTTGCACAAACGCCGTTCCCTCTCAAATTACCTTTGCCGACCATACCACTGATTGTTACAAATTAGTTTCATGTCTCATTTTTAATGTTTTGCTGTGTATTCCTTTACAAATCTCTAATGTCCTTCATAAATTTGTGTACACTAAGAACTGCAAAAAATATTGACATTTACCTGTGCCAAGCTTTTGATTTGTAATCATTGAATCCTTTTCATGAAGTAAATTAACAGTAAATTATGGGAATACCAGTACCTGGAATGCAATGGTAAGGCTACCCTTTTTCCACTAACTGCGTCCCTCAGATCCGTTGCGTATCTGTTGCTAAGTATTGAGTCCCAGGGAGCGATCCGGCCCTCAGCAGGACCAGACTGATGCAGTTCAATTGACGACTCGCACCGGTACTTCACAACCAGATGTTCACATTGGAAATTACTTCCCAAACCTCATTTCAGTCTGGCATGTCCGCCTGTGTTGCAAACTACACAATAATCAGTTCTGCAACGCCATTTGAAATTGTCCTACTTCTCTCCCTCTCATTCTCTCTCTCTCTCTCTCTCTCTCTCTCTCTCTCTATCCCTCCAAGTGTCGGTGAGCCCATGCACACCGTAATTTCCAGTCTGTATATTGTATTAAACAACTTTTTACGCTGTCTCTCTTATTTTTCTATTCTCTTCCTTCTTCTGTTGGTTTTTGAAATTGTCACAGGCAACGTAGTTCTTCTGTTATTTTCTTTCTTATGTTTCTATCTGTTGGTTTTTGAAATTGTCATAGGGAACGTAGTTCTTACCAAAATGATTTTTTACTCTTATATATTGACACCAGTTCTAACACTAACTACGATTTCTATTCTATTAACTGTACTATATCTGGTCTGAAGGCCCTAATAAAACAACGATAAACGGCTTAGACGAGGATGCAAGCTGGATATTTAGGTAAGAAGTTATAAGGTAGGTAAATTTTACATGTAATAACAGAAGTAATCGTATATTTTACGTTACATAATTACAAATGCCTTAATAAAAATTATCACATGACAGTAAAACGTGACGGAGGGAAAACCGGAACAGAAGAGAACAGAAGCATTTGAGATGTGGTGCTACGCGAGAATGTTGAAAATTAGGTGGACTGATAAGGTGTAACGAATGAGAAGGTTCTCTGTAGACTCGATGAGGGAAGGAATATATGAAAAACACTGACAAGAAGAATGGACAGGCTGATGGAATATCTGTTAAGATGTCATGGAACAACTGCCACGGTACTATGGGCAGATGTAGAGAGTAATAACTGTAGAGGAAGACAGAGATTGGAATACATCCAGCAAATAATTGAGCACTTACGGTGCTGTTGCTATTGAAAGATGAAGATGTTGGCAAAGGAGAGGAATTCGTCTCACGCCGCATCAAACCAGTTAGAACACTGATCACTAACAAAAAGTGGTTAGGAAGTAGTTGCTCAAAGGACTGATTGTTTTGCTTTTCATTATGTAAGTGCTCAAACGAAATGGTGGGAGCATTTCATGAAATAAAATCTTTTTTAAAATGTAGTACTAATTACATTTTTCCCCTTACATAATGAACATGATAATCTTCAGTTACTTTCACGAGCAAATATATGCACTACACTGATATAGTTAAAATTTACAATTCCTGGAACAGGAGCTGAACATATAATCTTGGATGTGCATTGAAGATAATTCTCGTTGTACATTTGCTTTGCAATGCCCCATAAAATAAATCGCTAAGGCAGTGAAGAACATTTGCGAAGTGTTTCAATTTACTTGTGTGTTTCTCTTCAAAACTTACAACGGTACGAATTGCTCAAATGATTATCCAAAATTATTTGTTTCTCCAGGGTGTGCTTCTTTTCCGTACCAGTTATCACCAGAGTTACACACTTGCTAATGATCATTCTCTGTACTAGATGTTAATCATAATTCATGTGCCAATTTTATAACGCATGTTGGATACTTTGATTTTCAGAAATAACAATTACACTTTCTACAGATAAACCAAGGAAATTCCTTCTCAGAATGGCTGGACGGTGATCTGGAACTAAACTCTGCGGGTTACGAGTTCAGTGTACAATACCGAATGATTACGATATGGCCTCCTGTTATTCAAATGAAGCACAAGGAATGTTCAGACCAAAACGGTACAGTAGCCTCCGGTGGAAGATGAAGAATAAAGAGTAAGCAGAGATTCACAGTAGAACTGACGACGTTGATTAATGGATAGAAATGTTCAACACCAGGAATGGATATCCAGTTATGGTTTAAACATTAACATACGAAAAAGGTTTAAATGTTGACGGCTCATCAGCAACGGGATCCGCAGAGATAGAGGGCTACGTCAGCTGGAGTAAATGTGAGAGAAATCGGACGGGTCTTTGTCACTAGAACCGTTTCGGCATTTCTGTCAACTGATTTAGGGGAACTAGGGAAATGATTTATTTGAAAATTTGTGGTAAGGGCTTATGGGACCACACTGCTGAGATCATCGGTCCCTAAGCTTACACACTGCTTAATCTAACTTATGCTAAGTTACGCGAAGGACAACACACACACACACAAACACACACCCATGCCCAAGGGAGGAATCGAACCTCCGACGAGGCGAGCCGCACGGACCACGACCTAGGCGCTCTAGACCGCGCGGCTACAGAAAATGAAAATCAGTGTGATCGAACTAGTGTTTGAATCGCGCTCTTACTAACTATGAGTGCAAGCCGTAACAGCATCTTATACACAAGCACTCGACTCCCCCCCATCCCCCACCCCCAACCCCAAGTTCATTCCGTTCTTAATATAACAGGCATTAATAATTTTCGAGACGTTGTGGATAACAGACAGATTTTAACTTTTATTTACAGAATGCAAGATGATAGGCGCAGTATTACAAGCTGGAAAATACCCACACTGCTAGCGATTAAAAATGTATTACGAAGAAAGATGGCAAAACACGAAGCTTTATTTATTGTTCATGTATGGAATACAATGGTTGCAAAACTTAAGGACGAAAGTAGCTACCATATGATATGCCACTTCCAAGCAACATATCTTGATGAAACTTGTATCACACACAGCACAGAAGACAGCAGAAAGAAATATGCAGCGAGACGAACAGAAATAGCTTGAACCCTGAGGAGGAACACAGACTAATTTATAAAGTGTGCAGTACAAAATACTTATTGATTTGGAGAATATTATGCGGCTTACACATATTTACTCTTTGAAGAAGCTATTTACCCTTTGACTTGTGACATTTATCATATATGTGAAAATATCTTTATTGTGTTACATGATACGATTTATAGTAATTAATCTAATAACTAGTTTAATGGGGTTGCATTTGAGTATGATATGCGAGCAAATCCGTGGATAAAAGATAGGCACATGAGGGGATGTATAAAAATCCTAAAATTTTCTCTCCAACAAATTACAGATTACATATTTTATTTGTTAATCAGTTACACGCTTTTTAATAATTTTGCGAAGTCTATATTTTATTTTACTGCCATCACTGTCACTTATCACGACAAAACTACTGATATGCGTTAGCAGTTTGGGGTCTTGTGGTTAATGCTGCCAATTCTCCATCATGGGGTCCCGTATTCGAGTCTCGACCGGGTCAGATTTTCTCCAGTGCGACTGGGTGTGTGCTTTGTTCTTATATCCACTTTATCTTCATCGACGGACAAATCGCCGAAGTGGCGTTGAGTAAACAGACAGACACCAAGCAACCGAACAACCTGAACGGGGTCTCTTGGTCAATAAAGTACGAACATTTCATTTCATTTCACTGCTTCAGGTAACAGCTTACCCAATCCTTAACGTATTTAATCCATACTTCTATACTAATTCGCACTTCCATATGTATATAATAAATGAGAAAGTCACTCTGCTACGTTTTCACAACTCTACCTCTGGATCACTTCCGATTAAATGTGGTATGAGAACGAATATAGGCTACTTAAGAAAGTTGTGTTATCTTTTTGATTGTTATCAATATTTTTAAATATGGTATTCGTGAGTAAGGTGCAGACGATGCTTGCGTGGTGGCCGTCGACTCTTAGTGTTTATAGATCGTTCCGTAACAGTGCGAATCTAACATTACAGTGCGTGCGGTTTACGGTATTAAATTGCTACACAACCTGGCACAGCTGGAGAGTTTTTGTGGAGATATAAACCCGAGAACCATATTTAAGACTATTACAATGTGCCTCGAAACGTAAGCCCGCTTTGGTCCTTAGATCAAAGACAGCTCGAACTGCGAAAGTTACTCGAACGCAACAAACTTCGGAGCAGTTTCAGATCTGCCGGACCTTCAGAACTTCACATGACCTAAAGAGATACAGAGGCAGTAGAACACTCACAAGTCCGTCAAATTTCAAACGCTGAGTATCACATGTCTCTTATGGCTCCTGAGACGCTTGAAGATTCATAACGACGGCGTCATCTACAGGCTGAACGACAAACAGCGAGACGTTGTGCCTTTACATGTAAAGTGTCAGAAGCTTTTGGTGAGGCTGAATTTTATTATTATCAATTCACTGACTACGTAGATCATCGATTAATCATGTTAGGGAAAATGGACTAAAGATATTACGGGAACAAATTAGAAAGCCTATGACGCTATATTTTAACTAAATTACAACTGTAAATGAGAAGTCAACATAATCATTAAGAGCGTTGGACCTTTCTTGGTTCGTGCCGCCCTTATCTGCCGGTAGCTCCGTCGCATTGCGCTGTTGTCGATTGTTAAAGATGGCGGTTGTTCTTCACACGTCTACGGCGTTAGAGCAACGAAGTGGATTCGTTATCTACGGAGCAACGGACGCACGCTCATCGAGAACTACAGGGAAATTCAGCCCACGCATCGAGGAAAATTGCCTAGATAATTATGTGGTGGCGGTGGCGTAGTGAGTTCGAGGAAGGCATTCAAGCTTTGCATGACAATGAGCGGTCGGGAAGGCCGCGTTCGTCGCTGACTGGCGGCAACATTTCCCGCATGGGTGCAATGGTGGAAGCAGATCGGCGTGTGCCATTTCCCGGGGGCTTGGCTTATCGTATGGGAGTGCCTACGACATTACTGACGAGTCCTTAGTGTACCGGAAGGTTTCATGTCAGTGGGTGCCTAATGACTTGGATGACACGATAAAAGGCAAGCGAACGATGTCTTCACTGAACCATCTGGAACGGTACTCCAAGGAGGGTGAAGCCTTCCTGGGCAGCATTGTTACTTGCGATGAAACGTGAATACTGCATCTCATACTGGAATCCTAGTAGCAGATCATGTTGTGGAAACATCCGGGCTCGCCTGTGACAAAAGAAATTCCGTTCAGCGTTACCGGTTGGGAAAGTCATGTTAACGGCCTTCTGATATGGCTGTGGACCACTCCTTATGGATTTCATGCCACAAGGTGCAGTCACCAATGCCGACAGTTACTGTTCCACACCGTCGCTCTTAGAGCTGCCACCATGCGAAAGCGCCGAGAGATTCTTTGTGTGGACAACGTGGTTCTGCTCCACGACAATGCGAGACCACACACGGCAATCAAAACTGCCGAAAAGCTCTTGGCATTTCAATGCGAGATTCTAGACCACCCGCCATACAGTCCAGGCCTCGCACCTAGTGATTTTCACGTTTTCGGACTGCTGAAGAAGTTTCTGGCAGGACAGTTGTAACGCCGGAAATACATATCCTCCTATTTCCATCTATTGTACTGTAAAGTTTTTCCTTATTTTTTTACCTGAAGATATGACATTTCTGTGTCTTTATAAATTGTAATTGTTTTACTATTTGTATATACAAGCATTTATGTCGATGTATAATTGGTTTGTTTTGTAAATACTATTTGTATTTTTACGCTGGGTCTTGCCTAGGGAAAACTATGCTATCGAACGAATACATCGATAGGTCGTGTGGAGAACCAAAGTGTTTAGGATCTTTGGTAGTGTTAACTCTGCCGCGTGGAGCGCGGGCTGAGCAGAGGGAGTCTGGCTGGAGTAGTGCGGTGGAGCAGGTGTGCTGAGCAACGCTCCGGCGAGTTGCCGTGCTTTCGGGGTTTGGCAGCATGTAATTGCGCTCGACTTGCTATGATAGTTTCTGACACGGTGTCGCGGACGGGAAGCATTAGCTGGCGCACATCTCCCGCTTCGCCTGGTGACCGTGTCGAGAAGAAGGCGCCCCAACATGCAGCTTCTGCAACAGCGACGGCCGACAATGAGTGACTGTCGCCATCTCCTCGATCGATGGCTTCAAACCTTCAATCAACCAACAAGGAAGACTGGAAGCACGTAAAGTTATAGAACTGTATGGCAGACCTCAGCTTTTAAAATTGTTGCATCACAAAATTACAGCAGCTTAGCATGAACCTTTGTTGCTCATTGTCCCAATTGCATTACCAAGCAGGGTCCCTTCCTTTTCCGAAATGAACCCGAGTGTCGTTGAAATTCAGACGCCAGCATTAAAGTAATGTCATTCGATTTCACTGCTTTAATTTCAAAGTTCAGTTAAGGTATTCATAGCTGGCTACAATAATTAGATTACACAAGCACAAATTAAGAGTGCGAGTTTTGTTACCGTATTTTAGCTTACCTGTGACTGCAGCTCAGCTTGGTACGTACTAAATTTTACTATTGTTAATTGTTCAGAATCATTTCATTCAAGTTCGAAGTTAAATCACTAATTGCGTAGATTCAAGTAGCTTTTGAAATGATTGTTGAGGTAGCCCAAGACTAACCGTATTTTACTGAATTTCGATGTGCTTCAGAAGCAAAGCTCACTATTAATTTCAGTCATTAAATTAACTTTCAATTTTCCGGTTTTATTAATTCTTTTGCTAAATTAAGTCAGAGTGTAGCGAAATTTATTACTTCTGACAAACTTTCAGTTTTCACACTACACGTGTCAATCTTCAGTTGCCACGCTTCTAGTGCTAATTATATGTGTAATAACCTTTCTTTTTCAGTTACTATAGCAATTGTCCATAGGACCGGTGACCGTAATTTTCCCCAAATCTCAAATATCTAATTACCGCTAGTTAATTGTTAACGTAACGGCCGCACATTTACTTTGTTTATTAACTTTACCCCTTATCAAAATTAATATCCACCAGTTTCATTTGCATTTTTCCTTTCATTTAGATGTAACCCTTTCCTCCCTCTTTACCGACAGATTAACTTCGGTGACGATTGCTTTTCCCAAATTTACATTAGGTCCACGCGGTTTAATTTTTCACCGTCATTAAGGTCGATAAGTGAGGGGGAGGTTACACGTGGCGACCTGGTGACAGGGCAATCTTCAAATTTGAGGTTGTTCTGGACACGAATTTAGCATTGTGCAAATCTCGTAACAAAGTACTGGTTACGAACAGGCCGTTACGTCAGCGAGAATAAGTAGTGGGAGTAATCCTAATTATATTTGAGATTTGGCATTTATATTGAAAATTATTCAAATGAGTGAAGGCAACAATTACCAAAATTTGGTAGACTTGGATACAGAGCAATCGGTCGAACAGTGGGAAACACGCACCTCGGAACCCATTGTTCAGGGGCAGGCGGCTAGCATGAAAGACACGACCGCCGAAATGCAACAAAGAGCAGAAATGGAATTCTAAACTTTAGAAAATTTTTCGGAATCGGAAGCGAAAACCAAATCTGAACCCCTTGATGACTAATACAGGGGAACAATTAAAGAGGAAGCCGCTACGGAAGTAAAACCGGTAGTTTCCGGGAATTTAACTGATTTATTGAATGTTTTTATTAACGAAATCAAGTGTCAATCGGTACAAATTAAAGCTCAGGCTGCCAAGCAAGCAGCTCAGTCTGCCAAGCAAGAAGCTCAGTCTAAAAAAACTGAACGGAAGCTAGACAATCAGAACAAAGCTATTAATGCTGTTAACAACAATGTTGGAGTTGTTAACACAAAAGTTAATAAAATCAAAGAAGATATTGTTGTGATTAGTACCGAAATCGGAAATTTTAACAGGAAATGATAGGCGTTCAGGCGGAAATTGCGAGCATAAATACTCGTTTTTATTCCGAAATTAGCAGAATCGAGAAAAGTGTAGGAGAAGCAGTTGCTCCGATCATCGAAAATAAGGTGACGGAACAAATTCAATTAGTGAAAAAAGAGGACCAACAGAAGGTGGAAACTTTAAAGGCATTAGTATCCGAAGCAGATACTAAAGTGACGAAGCAGGCTAATACCTGTGAAGAGAAAAATAAGGGAAGTAGAAACGCTTGCGACAACCACTTGCCAAGTAATTACGAGAGTGTCGGAATTATAAAAGAAACTTGACGAAAAACAGAGCTATGTGCCAATGTGTGCACATAGTTCGGAATTGTTGACGAAAGAGGAGCGGTTCGACCCCTTGATAAAAGGCTGTATACACGCGACGGATTTCATTAAAAATTGTGAAAGAATTTTACCCAGATCATGGACTAATGAGAGAAAAATTAATGCGGTTATTGACGTGTTGGCTGGTGATGCCAAGCGTTGGGGCTTAAACCTCAACATTACGAACCTGACTTTTTACGAGTTTAAAAATTTGTTTCCGGCTGAATACTGGTCAGAGCAAGAACAACAAAGCGTCTGGCGCGAATTTGTCGTATCGACGCCTTTCGATGCGAATTCGCGCGGCTCGATGAAGGAGTTTTGTGAGGGCTGGATCCACAAGTTGGAATATTTGCGTGATCGCCGCACGGAATCCGAAATAGTCTGGGAACTCTACAAGAAGCTTCCAGATGATACAAAACGCTACGTAGGAAGCAATTACAGGACAATCAATGATTTCCTGGAAAGAATTGAGGACGAGGACAATTGGCGCAATAATCGCGACAGTGGTAGAGGCCGTGGTAAAAACAACGGGTACCACAGCAACCATAACAATGATAACTTTGGGAATAATGCATACCGCAATCTTGGCAGCAATAACAATAGTGGTTCGGGCCGTAATGACAATCGGTACAACGCAAATAATAACAGGAATGACGGAAACCAGTATCATACTATCGTGATACGGGCTTCGCAGAATAGTAATAACGCCAGAGGGTGTGATCAGCCGCTTCAGCAGCATCCGGGGAGCGTATCTGCTGGGACGAGACAGGGAAACCATTAGCCGCGCCGGTGAGGGGCCGACCGGGCGTGGAGAAATTTTGGCGGCCCAATAACAGTAGAAAACCGAGGTGTCGTCGTTATGAAAATTCCGTATGGAATAATCAACGGCGGGAGAGTGTGCCAGTGTTAGGAGAAAGGAGTGCGCCCACAAGTAGTAGATCAGCTGTAGATACGGCAGTAGAAAATACATTCACTGTCAGTGAGAACAATTTAAGTAGTGTTCCGGAAATCAATTATAAAGTGGCAGCTGTAACACCCACAGCGGAACTGGTGATTGAGTTTAAGAATGATTCGCAAGTGTTGAGAGATCCGATGTCGGATAAAACGTCCGTCATCGAGCGAGGGGATGCAGAGAGGGATGAGGTCTGGTTAAGGCAGTTCGGTCGCTTCTACGGCGAACTAAGAGATTATAGGGGCCTGTACGGGAGAAGTGTTTATGGGGAGCGCGGGCATGATTTGCCGTGTCTCGTCCCGCGGGAAGATAGTGTTTGTGAAGTGATAGAAAGTTCTGGCCCTAACCGGCAGACTTTACCAGAAATAGTTGATATTAATGGGGAGCACGAGCAAGATTCGTCGTGTTTCGTCCCGCAAGAGTTGGATGTTGAAGTAGTAACGGAAGGTTCTGGCCCTGACCGGCAGAATTTACCGAAAGTTGTAGTGTTAGAAGTGGCCGACCCATCCGACGCAAAACTCCAGTTTAAACATTGCGAAAGTATTGAGGAGAAAGATTACGAAAATTTTAGTGATAGCCGGACACGATTGGTAGAAAAGGACGTAGATTACAGCGTGTATGAGGTTAGAGCTGACGTTAAACGGTCGGACGATAGCAGTGTGGGTTGCGCAGATCCAGAGGAAGTAATTGCAGAGACTACTGGGCACATTCCGCCTGGTAGATTGGCAGATGAGATCAATCTGACCAAAGAGGAATCAACGAAGGTGACAATTAGTGAATTGATAGCAAAGCAACACTCACCAGTTGACGAGTTACAGGAAAACGTTTCGGTATTGGAGGCGAAGCTACAGACTAAGCCTCAGGACAAACGTGTTGGAATTAAAACTATATGTGAACAGAGGCTGAAAAAGCCGCCAGATAAGCCGGATTTAGGATCAAAGCCGGATGGTTGTTCCTGGAATGACATGGATATAGACGACGATTTATTATGGGATGATTTACAAGTAAAGATGAAGCCAAGATATGAGTCCGATGGTGGTTCTATAGACAGCCAGACGAATTCTACCGCAGGGGTATTTCATATGTAGTGCTGCGATGGGACAAATGCGTGGACTGGTGTCGCGATTACGTGGAAAAATAGCATAAGGTACGTAGAATAGGACGAATATTTTTCGTTACCAGTATGTACCTTTCTTTGGCTAATGGTGGCAAAGACTTCCTGATTTACTCTCGTGTAATGTGTCGAAATGGAAGGAAGAAAAGTTTGGTATGTCTAATTTTGGTAGTAAAATTTTGCTTCCAGTAATCGGCGAGCCAGGAGAACCCCAAAAAATTCAACTTATGAACACGTTATTTAAATATGATTCCAAAATATAATGCATGCTATCACACGATATATTTGGTGTTTATTCAGAAATCTAAATTTCAGGTTTTTCACCTACTTTTATGATTAAAGGTCAAATTAACCGTAGAAATGACTTTTTGCTTCCATCAGATACTCATCAGCATAGGCTCCCACAGGTCTGTTCTATGGGGGATGAAACCAATGAAGCAGACTGTACGTCTAGTAACATCCAAGGCGTGGAGAAAAGACGGTTTCAAATGTTCACAGAATGTTGCATAAACGTAACCATCTAATAACCATTTTTGAAACTGATTCGGAGAAAATGGCATAAGAAAATTTCAAATTAGTGATCCACTCAGCCCGTACATGAAATGAGGAGCACGAGAGTCTATATAAAGCACCATTGATAAATGAAGTATCAACCTTAGTTACAGGCGGACAGTGCGCAAGTTCTGACATGGTTTTTGATGCCCATGTCGAATTAACCAGGGTATCTGATACACATAAATATTGCATTGTAGTGTTCGCAAAACTTTTAGCAAGGATCAGGAAAGTCATCATTTTCAGTTACCGCAACTCAATCCTATAACGTGATTATCCTTGCCACACAAAAAAGTTTGAGGTGTGACTTTTATGCTTATCACATTATAAGACGATAAAAATATTTCAGAATGGTATCACAATACATGCAACGGGCCAATCAGTTTCATGCCGATATGCATCTTACGTTGGAATGTGAATGAGTGTGATCTAATTCATTAAAGCAAGCTAAGTAAACAGCAGAGGGTTATACTAATCTTAAACGTGTTGTGGTAAATGAAGGAAATGTAAATCCTAATAATATGCGCGAGATGGTAATTCGAACTTATTCATTCATGTACAGTCCACAATACCTGCATGAGTGTGCTCAAGACCCATTCCCCTACGTGCGAATGTGTGGTCGTCCTGATTTATTCATAATCTTCACATTCAACGTTGGGCGGAAGTAAACATTCGGTGAATATTATTACCAGGACAATTTGCTATTGATAGACATGATGTAGTTCAAGAGATTTTACATTAAAAGTAAAGAGCTAGTGTCAGTTGAGTCAACCATTGACTAGATACTACTCTAATTACCAATAAAAATACTATCCATGGTCCTTGTGGCTCAAAAAATCCTCAGTCCCCTTGTATGAAATATGGTCGATGCGTGGAAAAGTTTCCACTTACGGTTCACAGGGAGGCCATACGCAATGAAAACGGATATCCTCTGTAACGACGAAGAGGAGCAGGAGACAGAGTTAGGATGGCAGTTATAAAACTTCGAAACGGGAACTACGATACTGACGATAGTAGTGAATATTCCCTTATTCTCCAAGTCTGTTAATATTGGTTAACCCTAGCAATACTAACGCACTTTCCTTAATGCATAATACAGTGAGTGAGGGGGTGGGGGGTGCTGTATGCCCACCACAAAAGATCTAACAAAAGAAATTTCGTTCAATGTTAAATTTTACTATCAACATACTTTTTAAATAGGTACTGATGTACCAGAAGCGCCTGCAACCTCAATATATTTTTTAGCACAATCTAAACATTACCAATACTTTTTCATAATGTGAACACAGAGAAGAGATGTACTTTATGACCACCACAAAAATTTTAAAAGATACATATTCGTTAATTTTGGTTAAGTTTCATTCACAACATAATTTTTTTTAAAAAAAAAGAACTTGTCCTTGAAAGTATCAATTCTTGCGAGAAGTCACATTATAGTCACGTTATAAGGAGTGCATTATCAGGAGTTATTCAGAAGTCTGTAATATTTATTGTTCTTCATGTTTTCTTATATTCGAAAAGCTCTTGGCATTTCACTACCGAATCGAATATAAGAAAACATGAAGAACAATAAGTATTACAGACTTCTGAATAACAACTGATCACTGATACAAGATATTAAAAATCTTCTCCACCCATTTCCGTGAAGTTTCTGGTGGTATCTTCGACGAGCCTCACTTCTATTTCCCTGATAAACTAGTTTCCAAATTAGCATCGTCGACAGAATAATAAATTACTCCAACAGCGGCGATCTCGTGTCGTTTTCTTCTTCAGATACTGCATCGTCATGTAGCCGAACGCGGTTGCACCACCCGAGGGTTCGGCAGTGCATGTCCACATGGTTGTCCTGCACAAACTGACGGCTCCCCTTTCTCGTACTTCTTTTGCACAATATTTCGCTCTGTAAATGAATGGGCAACCCAACTGCCTCCCGAAAGAAACTCACTCGACTGTTTCACAAAGCAAGTCTCGCGTAGTGTGGACACACATAAAAGCCAACTAAGCAGTTGGACTCTCGAGAACCGTCATTCACTTTTCCTCTGGAACTACTAGTCTCCCACAAATACATGTGATTCTTTCATAGCATTGTCGACAGAGAAAAACTAGACTTGTTTCTTCTGTCCTTCTTATATTTTCGTTATGTGAAAGACGAGATACACAAAAATAGATGTTTAGTGTAGCGGACCACACGAAATATCGTGAGTTTTCTGTTTCTGAAGACATGAGACGCAAAAGAGAAAGTACGGGAAAGTGTTCACAATTGTTTTATCACACAGCATCAGTGATGATATAGATTAAAGTCTCTATCTATTTAATGGATCATCACCAACAGAATCGTATACTCCTCTTGAGTGAAATATAACAAACAAGTCTGGCATTTATCCGAAGCAACTAGTACAAAGTCTGGTGATCATAAATTTTTCCAAATAACGATTCTGAAAAGCTTCCATCACCACATTTCGAACCAGATACCTTCTGCTTCGACGCCATCCCTAAGATAGTAGCAGTGGGTACAATGTTTCGCCCTTTCCAATGTAGCGCCAGGCTTCTTTCAGTCGGCAGCTGAAAATCATGACAGGATTAGTAGAAAATATCACCACAGAATGTCGTAAAATGTCTCAGAGAAGGGAAACAGAGTAAGGACTTTGCAAGAATCTACATCCGACACAACAAGAATTGCTGCCAAGGCCACATAGTGGGGCAAGTTGCCACATAACTAACTTCGAGAACTGGTGCCAGGGCTGTAACATGACTAACACGGAGGAAGTAAATAAGCAGTCTCTTTCAGAGTCTGTTGCCACTTACAGTCAGCTACGACAGGTAATACATATCAGTTGTCCACCTGAAATGGATTATGTAACTGGTATTCCTAGACGCTACCTCCACTAGCTGTGAACTACTGCCTGAACATAGGCCTGATGCTGTTGGGAGTCGAACTGGTGCCTCCCACGTGGGGAACCACCTACAGGCCGACTTCTGCGGACTTCAGACCACCTACCTGGGTATCCGTGGTCCACACCTGGGCCTGGCTAGCTGCCAATCTGCCTCCTGCTCTGTGTGGGCACACACTAATGCTGCAGTCTAGCCTCTGAGGACCACTGTTGACACATCCTGCACAGGTAAGTTATTCATCCACCTAGGGATAGTACTGAGGAGAGCTGTATTTGCTTTTCGGCTATTGCGATTCGGCGGGACGAGGATTTTGCGGGTCCGTTCCACCTGAGCTCAGATACAGAGACAACGAGGGCATGGCTGCAAGTAAGTAAATCCCAGTACGGGGAATTTAGATGCTTGAGAGGGGGTGGAGTATCAGACAAACTAGAAGATGATTTCTGACAGCTCTACAAGTATCTATAACGATTCAAAGTTACGCATTAAAGCAAATCTAAATGAGTCTGTGGTCTCAGGAAAATGAGAGGTATCCAGTGACACAATAGTATTTTAACATATATAAAACTACAGAAGTTAATGTTTCACAGCAAATGGACATATAAATTAACAACTTGAAAATGGTTCATACGATTTCACCATACGATATCTCAGACAATGGCATTACACTTTAGCTATCAGCTGTGAATGTAGGAAAATGTTTGTCAGCATGTCATGACCACTACAGTTACACAACAAATGAATATATTTTGTCATACTTGTGTATTTATTTAATGAACAGTTTAATATTTGCTAGTAGCTTTATTAAAGTAACAGTTACAATAGATAATACAAAATAATGGGAGCTGACAAAGTTGAAAATAGTATGTGTTAGCTGACACTAGATTCGCAAAAGAGTTACAAAAGACGATTCTGACAAGCAGACCTATATGGCAGTTTATACAATATTCACCGACAATCTGTTCTCATTTATGATCAGTGCACTTATGCAAAAATACTGGCTTATTTATTTATGGTCAAATCTTTATGCGAAGTGGTGAAGCTGAGTCAAATTATGTCTGTAGAACTTAAAAACAACGTATTTTTCATGGCAACAACATTCAGCCAATGGAAAAGCAGACAGTAGTATAACACTACGGGAGTCAATTGGAGAGGGTCGCTTTTTCGAGTGAAGAGCTCAAGGGAGCGGTTCTGAGCATTTTTCGCAAGTTTGGAATGAGGCTGACCTGCTTATTGTAACGTGTGGTATTCAACTGTTGATGTGTTTGAATTTCGGCAGCGAACACCCGCTATCATATTTCAACTTATGAAGGGACTTTATGTTTCAAGAGGTCTGGTTGCGCTCTAGAGTAGGACTGTAACTTTTTCTGCTTGCATTGAACTAAAGATAGAGTATGGGGTACTATTATTTCTATCTCATGTGGTGTTTTCTGTACTGTGATTACGAAATGAACTTAGTTTACATTTGTATTTGATTACAGTTTAGTTTGAGGATTTTGCTGCCACTCTTGTAATGTTTACTGCATTTGACAAGAGTATTTTCTGTCTGTATTTTAACTGAATATCGTGGGACCACTACACACTTATTTCAGATGACCTTTCTAGAATGAACTTTACTAAACATTATTCCCTGTTGTCTACATCAATTAAAGGCGTTACAATAGAACTCCTGTTATTAAATTATTCATTTAACTTTTGTTTTGTATTACTGCGTATGTCATTGGCTCGTAATTCTAGCCAATGCACAGATTATTTGACTGCAGAATCATCGCTACAGCTTATTATTTGCCGCGAATTAGCTGCGTGGCATGAAAGCAGACGTGCGCGGCTCTGCCCTATGACTACGTTGTGCTATTCTTTTTAAACAGTGACGTGCATATCCGAAGCACCTAAAGTGCAAGTAACCCAAAGTAAAGAAGCAACTGGTTTGATCATATGGGATGCTGCTTAGAAGAGCGACTCAGCAGCGGAAAACCTTAGGTACCGTCGCAAACTGTACCTGCTGTAGTACTTTGTACACGGACTAGCGCCCGTGCAAGAGTCAACTTGAATGACTTATGCAGATTTTGTCATAGCGGCGTGCCGCCTACCAGCCTGCCTGGCGCATGATTCTGCGCTACTCCACCGGAATCCTATCACGAAATTTCACCTCAGCTGCCGCCTGCTTGACAGTGCGACGCTATGAGTTGACCGTTACATGAGGCCACTTGCTGATCCAAGCACACTTCCCCTGCCGGTACTAAATTGCGTATCAGTGCACTGACCACCGTTTGGAAACACTACGACCACTGTATTTGTCGCACGGAATAAATGATGATAAATAAATTCGTCTAGGAATGGATTTTTTTATTGGTAATCAAAACATCCTCGGTGTCAGGTTTGGAATTCATCGCTGCTTAAAATTTGAACAAATCTGAATAAGAATCATCAAAAGTGGCGGTCAAAGACTTCCAGCATAAGAAATCATCTTCACTCTGCCAGTAGCTTTGTCGAAGAAAGCAGCGGAGTGGACAGAGTTTCAGGGCATTCTCTTGCTCTTGTGAGAAATTGTCAATAAAAGGCGGTAGAATGCGCAATGATCAACGGCATCAGAACGTAGAACACAGTGGAAAATACTGTGCTAAAGACACATAATGTGTATCGACAGGACACGTGGCCTGTTCTTGAAAAGTATTATGATGATCTCTCTACTGGCAAAAGATTCCGGACTATTACCCCATTTGGTTCTCCAGGAGAGGACTACCAAGGGGGAGATAAGGAAAGAAGACAAGGATTTCTGGTTAAACCAGTATGGGGTAATATCAACGGTAGCAGTGAATGTTATAACTGTAGTAGGATTCATCATGAATAGGAAGGGAGGGCAGACAACAAGTTGCTGTGAAAAGTTGAGTGATAAGTTTGTTCTCATCAGAATCGACAGGAAACCAACACTCATAGCAATAGTTTAGATGTTCACGCGGATATCGCAAGCGAAATATGTAGAAAAATTATTTGATGATACTGAATGGATGATTCAGAAGAAATTCTAATAGTCATGGGGAATTGGAACTCGGTTGTAGGGGAGGGAGTAGAAGAAATGGTTATGAGAGAACAGTAGTAAGAATGAGAGAGGAGAAACACTAACTGCGTTCTTCAATAAATTTCAACTAGTAACAGCCAACACTCCGTTCAAGAATCACAAAAGTGAGGTGTACTTTGAAGAAGCAGGGATATAGAAAAGGATTTGTGTTGGATTACTTCATGGTCAGGCAGAGATACTGAAATAGGGTACTGGATTCTAAAGCTTACTGATGAGCACACACAGAATCTGACCACAGTTCAATAATGATGAAGAGTAGGCTGCAGTTTAAGAGACTGGTTAGGTAGAATCAATGCGGAAAGAAGTGGAATACGTAATTACTAAGGAATGTAGAGATATGCTTGAAGTTCTCTTAGGCTACAAATACTGCAATAGTGAATAGGTCAGTAGGCAGATCACTTGACGTGGAATGGATATTTCTATTAAGTGCAATCACAGAACTTGAAAAAAAAAACAAATAAAAGGCTCAAGAAGGTATATACGAAGAAAACATTGGTATCAGAAGTAAGTAAAAAAAAGTCTTCAAAGAAATTAAGGATACAGAGATACAGGCCCCAAGGAATGAAATAAATAAAAGGTTTAGAGAAGCCAAAACGAAATTGTTGCATGAAAAATTTGGATAAATCTAAAAATAAATGATTGTCGGAAGAACTGACTCAGCACATAGAAAAGTCAAAACAAAAGCATGGACGGTAACATTAAGAGTGCAATGGAAATTCCAATGTTAAATGCAGAGGAGAGAGTGGATAGATGGAAAGAGTACACTGAAGGCCTCTGTAAGGGAAGAACTTGTCCGAGGACATGACAGAAGAAGAAACAGATGTCTACAGGATAGAGCTACAGGATTCAGTATTAGACTTAGAATTTAGTAGAGCTTTTGAAGACTTACGATCAAGTCAGAAAGCGTGGACAATATTCCATCGGAGTTACTAAAATAACTGGGGGAAATGACAATAAAACGACTATCCTAGTTGGAGTGTGGATCTATGCGTCTGGCAATATACCATCCGACTTTCGGAAAAAATGTCACTGTTACAATGGCGAAGACTACAAGAGAGTTATCGCACCATAAACTTAATAGGTCATGCTTCAAAGTTGATGACAAGAATAATATAGGGAAGAATGGAAAAGAAAATTGGTGATTTGTTAGATGACGATCAGTTTGGCTTTAGCAAAGATAAAGGTACCAGAGACGCAGTTCTGAGGTTGCGGTTGATAATGGAAGCAAGACTAAAGAAAACCAAGACACGTTCATAAGCTTTATAGACCTGGAAAAAGCGTTCAATAACGTCAAATGGTGCAAGATTTACGGCATTCTGAGGAAAATAGGGTAAACTATAAGGAGAGATGGATAACATATAATATGTACAAGAACCAATAACGAATAATTAGAGTGAAAGATTAAGAAAGAAGTGTTCAGATTAAAAAGATTGTAAGACGTGGATGTAGTCTTCAGCCCTCTACTTTAAAATTCAAAGAAACTGTGGCGAAAATAAAATAAAGTTTCAGTAGTGGTGTTTAAATTCAAGATGGAATGTTATCACTGATAAGATTCGCTAATAAGACTGCTAGCCTCAGTGAAAGTGAAGAAGAAGAAGAAGAAGCACAGTACCTGTTGAATGGAATGAAGAGTATAATGAGTACAGATGTGCACTGACAGTAAACAGAGGAAACCTGTAAGTAATGAGAAGTAGCAGAAATGAAAACAAAGAGAAATGTAACATCAGAATTAGGGATCACGATGTAGGAGAAGTTAAAATACTACCTACACTGCAAAATTTTCCATGAAAGTAGGAGCAAGGGGAACATAAAAAAACAGGGAGTACTGACCAAAAGGGCATTCCTGGACTGGAGAAGTCTACTACTATGACACATGAGCCATAACTTGAGGAAAAAATTTCTGAGAATGTACACTTGGAAAACTGTATTGTACGGTAGTGAACCACGGACTGTGGAAAACACACAACAAAAGAGACTCAATGTATTTGAAATGTGGTGCTACAGAAGAAAGTGAAAAATTTGATGGACAGATTAAGTAAGAAATGGTGATGTGTCTGCAGAATCGGTGAGGAAAGGAATATATAGAAAACTCTGACAAGGAGAAGGGACAGGATGATAGGATATCTATTAAGATGTGGTACTAGAGGGTTAGAGGAAAATTGAGATTGGAATATGTCCAGCAAATAACTGAGAATATAATTCACAGGTGCTACTCTGAGATGAAGAGGTTGGCACAGGAGAGGAATTTCTTGTCAGGTCACATGTAACCAGTTAGAAGACACACGACTTAATGAAAGATAATTAATTAATCTATGTAACTGCTGTTTCGTTGACGTACCATTCAACGTACACCTGCTTTGATGAACCAGCCGTCTTGCTAATCGATACTCAACGCCATCGCAACTTGTAGGGTGGTACCTAATATCGTCCGCCATCTTGACAAACCGCTACAGTAATTAAAGGTGCGCCAGCTGGTGTGGCCGAGCGGTTCTAGGCGCTTCAGCCTGGAACCGCGCGACCGCTACGGTCTCAGGTTCGAATCCTGCCTCGGGCATGGATGTGTGTGATGTCCTTAGGTTAGTTAGGTTTAAGTAGTTCTAAGTTCTAGGGGACTGATGACCTCAGATGTTAAGTCCCTTAGTGCTCAGAGCCATTTGAACCAATTAAAGGTGCAAAACAGTGTTGGCTGAGAGGCGGCGAAGTGAAGGGCACCTTTCTTTCAAGAAGTGTGACTGTATTGTCCTTTGAGTAAAAAAAAAAAAAAAAAAAAAATGGCTCCGAGCACTATGGAACTTAACTTCTAAGGTCATCAGTCCCCTTGAACTTAGAACTACTTAAACCTAACTAACCTAAGGACATCACACTCATCCATGCCCGAGGCAGGATTCGAACCTGCGACCGTAGCGGCCACGCGGTTCCAAACTGAAGCGCCTTGAACCGCTCGGCCACCCCTACCGGCTGTCCTCTGAGTATCTATAACAGTGATATTTGCTAGCCGAGTTTACTAACGTGCTTGTGTCCTTTCCGATGATGAGAGGGATGGGACAGGTGAGATACGACCTGCCATAACCATACAGCACCAGACAGGTCGACCTTAAAGAACCAATGCGATATTCGGATATCGACATCGGTAAAGTGCGTTGGAAATGATCGATAAACAAGGAACTGCTTACACTGAAATCCATTTTTCGAGAGTGAACTTCGTCACTTATATTGAGGAAATGTTTCTTCCGGAGAAAGCTATTTAACAGCGAAACACAGAATTAAATGTTTATGTTGCTAGCAGTAATACTGAAACATCGGTGATGGCCGTAAAACGACGGAACGCCCTTGGCACGGCCGTGTGTAGCGATAATAGCGCATCGTTGGTAGGGGGAGCAGACGTATAAAAGAGAGCGGCTGGCGTGGGCGACGTCCGACACGGCAGTAAACCTGCGAGCGGCTGCGGGTGTAATACAGGCCGCGGCCGGCTTTAGTGCCCGCCGCGTTGTGCCACACCGCGGGCCACAGCGCCTGAGTGCCGACTCGCCCGCGGTACGTGAGCTAAGCGCAAACTGCCCCTGGCACGACCACTGCACTGCGTCACACCAAAGGCGAGAGGCGCTCAAAAAGCAATTCAATACACATTTCTTTTCGTAAGTCAGGTTGGTTTTAGTTAGGATATCGGTGTACTATTTTATTCCCCAGTCTTTTGCCTACAAAACGTTATTTTTTAACGTAATATCTGTTCAATTCTACGACCTTACGCTACCCTACTGATGGGAACTTTATGCCTACATGGTACCACTCGACTGGTCGACTTTGGAGCCCACGTCTTGTTGCATCAATGACCATCTCATCATCCATGTACTATTTCCCGGAGAGTTCATCCTTCATTCGGGCAAACAGAACGACCTGCGCTATCAACGGTGTAGAGTGTATGAGGAAGAAGAGGTCAATGAAGTTTTGTGAGCTCCTATCGTGTGCACCACCAACCAAAACGTCCTGTTGTGTACCGAGGTTTTTCACTGCGATCCATCGGTCACCTCGAATGAGAGTGCACATGGGGGTTTGTGGCGTCCACATAGGGGTTTTTTAGGCTAGGCAGCAGTGCGAGGTGTCCTGAGGAACACTCACCAGTCGACGTGCTGGCAGGGAAATCAGGACGCGCTCAGTGTAAAGACACTTCAGCTATCAAGATATTAGCAGTAAATTTTCAGAGTGTTCGGAATAAAGTTCCTGAATTTACTGCCCTCCAGGAAGCGTGTGACACGCAAATTATTCTCGGGACTGAGACCTGGCTGAACCCTGAGATAGGAAGTTCTGAAATTTTTAGTGAGTTTTGGAACGTGTATCGGAAAGACAGATTAGACACCGTAGGAGGTGGCGATTTCATTGCAGTTCACAAAAATATTGTGTCTACTGAGGTCGAAGTAGAGTGTGATTGTGAAGTTATCTGGACACGTTCAACAGGGCTAGGAGAAATAAAGTTAATTGTTGGGTGTTATTACCGGCCACCAGGTTCTACCGCGACAGTTCTAGAATCATTGAAAGGGAGTCTACACTCCGTATCGCAGAAGTACCCAGATCATGCTATATTGGTCGGAGGCGACTTCAGCCTACCTAGTATGGACTGGGATATCTATGGATTCATTACAGGTGGTACAGACAAGCCGTCGTGTGAATTACTTTTGAACACATTATCCGAAAACTGTCTTGAGCAGCTAATCGACAGCCAGTGCGTAATGGAAATATTTTAGATCTGGTAGCCACGAACAGACCAGACCTCATCGACGGTGTCAGTGTTGAGACAGGGATTAGTGATCAAGATGTTGTCATTACAACTACTGTTACGAAAGTTAAAAAGTCGGTCAAGAAGGCTAGGAGAGTATTCTTACTAGAAAGAGCAGATAAGCAGTTGTTAGCATCCCACATAGTAAATGAATTGACTTCTTTTACTTCCGGTACGATGGACGTGGAAGAATTATGGGCAAATTTTAAACACATTGTAAATCACGCATTGGAGAAGTATGTGCCTAAAAGTGGGTTACGGACGGAAAAGACCCACCGTGGTTTAACAGTACAATTCGCAGTATGCTCAGGAAGCGAAGACAGTTGCACTAGCGGTAAAAGAAAGATCGGGAGAATGAGGACAGGCAAACGTTAGTAGAGATTCGTGCTGCTATAAAAAGAGCGATGCTCGAAGCATGCAACCACTACCACCGTCATACCTGAGCAAACGATCTTGCTGAAAACCCAAGGAAATTCTGGAGTTACGTAAAATCGGCAAGCGAGTCGAAGGCTTCCATCCAGTCACTTCCTGATCAGTCTCGCCTGGCAACGGAAGACAGCAAAACGAAAGCTGAAATTTTAAATTTAGCATTTGAGAAACCTTTCATTTGAGAAATCTTTCACGAAGGAGGATCGTACAAACATACCGCCGTTTGAGTCTCGTACAGCCTCCCGTATGGAGGACATAGTGATAGACATCCCTGGGGCTGTGAAGCAGCTGAATGGGTTGAAAATAAATAAATCGCCAGGTCCTGAAGGGAATCCAATTCGGTTTTACAGAGAGTACTCTACTGCATTAGCTCCTTACTTAGCTTGCATTTATCGCGAATCTGTTGCCCAACGTAAAGTCCCGAGCGAATGGAAAAAAGCGCAGATGACGCCTGTATATAAGAAGGGTAGAAGGACGGATCCTCAAAATTACAGACCAATATCCTTAACATCGGTTTGTTGCAGGATTCTCGAACATATTCTCAGTTCGAATATCATGAATTTCCTTGAGACAGGCCATGCATCAGCACGGCTTTAGAAAGCATCCCTCCTGCGAAACGCAACTCGCCCTTTTTCCACATATCTTGCGAACCATGGATGAAGCGTATCAGACGGATGCCATATTCCTTGACTTCAGGAAATCGTTTGACTCGGTGCCCCACTGCAGTCTCCTAACTAAGGTACGAGCATATGGGATTGGTTTCCAAAGATGTGAGTGGCTCGAAGACTTCTTAAGTAATAGAACCCAGTAAGTTGTCCTCGATGGTGAGTGTTCATCGGAGGTGTGGGTGTCATCTGGAGAGCCCCAGGGAAGTGTGATAGGTCCGCTGTTGTTTTCTGCCTACATAAATGATCTTTTGGATAGGGTGGATAGCAATGTGCGGCTGTTTGCTGATGATGCTGTGGTGTACGGGAAGGTGTCGTCGTTGAGTAACTGTAAGAGGATACAAGATGACTTGGACAGGATTTGTGATTGGTGTAAAGAATGACAGCTAACTCCGAATATAGATAAATGTAAATGAATGCAGATGGATAGGAAAAAGAATGCAGTAATGTTTGAATACTCTTTTAGTAGTGTAGCGCTTGACACAGTCACGTCGATTAAATATTTGGACGTAACACTGCAGAGCGATATGAAGTGGCGCAAGCATGTAATTTCAGTTGTGGGGAAGGCGGACAGTCGTCTTCGGTTCATTGGTAGAATTTTGGGAAGATGTGGTTCATCTGTAAAGGAGACCGCTTATAAAACACTAATACGACCTATTCTTGCGTACTGCTCGAGCGTTTGGGATCCCTATCAGGTCGGATAGAGGGAGGACATAGAAGCAATTCAGAGGCGGGCTGCTGGAATTATTACTGGTAGGTTTGATCATCACGCGAGTCTTACGGAAATGCTTCAGGAACTCGGGTGGGAGTCTCTAGAGGAAAGGAGGCGTTCTTTTCGTGAATCGCTACTGAGGAAATTTAGAGAACCAGCATTTGAGGCTGGCTACAGTACAATTTAACTGCCGCCAACTTATATTTCGTGGAAATACCACAAAAATAAAATAAGAGAGATCAGGGCTCGTACAGAGGCATATAGGCAGTCATTTTTCCCTCTTTCTGTTTCGGAGTGGAACAGGGAGAGAAGATGCTAGTTGTGGTACGAGGTACCCACCGCCACGCACCGTATGGTGGATTGCGGAGTATGTATGTAGATGTAGAGTGTCCGCACGTTCCAGCAATGCAGGTGTGACAGCTCTGTGCGGTCAGTCGATACATGGTAGGTCGGACAGGTTGGCGCGACCATGATGTGATGACGACAGATCCTTCGCCCAACGACACACCGTGTTTTTGCTCATTGCAAAGCCTCTGCACACATTCTACTTGTAACGCTCCTCCATCACAGACGCTGTTTTGGAGTTTATGTACAGCGGCGCCACTCATCGGAACTGCATGGAAATGTAGGGGCTTGAGTGGGTAGATTCCACAATGTTCCACAACAATTTCCGCAATTTTTAACCGAAACTGGCCGAGAAAAAAGTGTGTTGCGTTACTTACTGTACACCCCTTGTACATGAAAAGTGTTGCATTACTTACTGTACGTCCTTTGTACATGAATTTGTTGTGAATGTAAAGTACTATATGCATTTCATTTCGAATTAAACAGAAAAAAACTCCATTCCAATAGTGCTCATGGGAGCAAAACATTATGACCAACTGCTTAGTGGCTTACTGTTCCATCTTTGGAAACCGTGCTTGGTGGCGCACTGGTTATCACATTAAACTCGCATTCGGGAAGACGACGGTTCAAATCCGTGTTAGTTTTTCCGTAATTTCCGTAAACAGCCCCAAGAAAATACGGGGATTTTTCCTTTGAAAGGGCACGGCCGGCTTCCTTCCCCATCCCCGAAACATTCTGAGCTTGCGGACCGTCCCTAATGATCTCGATGTCGTCGGCTCTGGAACGCAATGCAGCCGCGATTCTGCATGGTATGAATTTTTTTAAGTCCTTGGTAGATTTCTGCACGTATGTGGCATCAGGCGTCTACGAACGTGTCACCCAATTACCATATACACCGTCAGATCAAAAGTATCTAGACACTTATCAGTAGTAATAGGATGCTTTCACACTTCGCCTTTATGAAGGCCTGATCGTTTATGGGGACGCTTTCAGTGAGGTGTCTACATATCTTAGGGTGTAACTCAGCCGAAACCAGAGAAGGAAGTGATGCTGAACGCTGGGATATGGAGAGAAGTCGACTTTATAATATAGGTATTCCACTGGAATATGGTCGAGTCTCTAGGCAGGCCAGTGCGTTTAACGAATGTTACAGTCCACAACAAAACGACCACAAATTGGTTTCCGTCAGATTACCGCAGTAAGTGCTATCTCGCTCGTCTATCCCAGGGAAGGGTCGCAATCCGAGTCTCCTGAGCACTATTAGCAACTGGGATGCACTCAGACCTTGTGAATCAATAGAAGAGATACTTGATTGAGAAGTAGTGACTCCAGTCTCGAAAACTGACAATGGCCAGGTGAGTGATGTACTGATGACACGATTCTTCATATCCTCATCCAGTGACGGCTATTTGCTAAGGATGACAGGGCGGTCGGTCTGTACTGTTGTGCCTTCCTAAGAGAGACAGAAATTGTACACAAACGTTTGCAATCCAATCTTCAGTATCCTTCTATAACATCACATTACAAAAGCTATTCTGTTCGTGTCCCAGCTGTTTATCATCCACGTTTCACTTTCATACATGGCTTCACCGCAGAAAAATACCTTTAGCAAAGATTTCATAATGCCTATATCTTTATTCGACGTTAAAAAATTTATCTTCCAGGGACAACCGCGGCCATAAGCAGACATCTTGAATAATAGCACCTGGGCTGGTGTCGTAAATAATTTATTTAATAAGAGCAGCCAAACGGATATGGCTCAAAATTCCTCTTCTTCGCAAAAGATTTCTTGCCATTGCGAGTATACATCCTCTATACTTTAGCCATCGTCAGTTATATCAGCGTCTAAATATCAAAACTCATCAATTACTTGCAGTGTCTCATCTACCAAACTTAGCATCACCCGATTTCATTCGCCTGGATGTCATTACCCTCCATTCTAATAATATAGAAATTGTAAATTGTTTTTAATTACAAAAAATTGTGTCTACGGAAATTACTACTCTAAAAAACTACATTGACACGAAATTTATATCCGAATTTCATACTTTTACATGAACACACGGTATAAAAAGTCATTAACATTTACTTATGGATATGGATAAAAGTGTAATTACAATCAGGCGTGTGATTTGACTTCTTGCTTCATTCTTATACACAGACACCAGCTATATGACGCATTGTATGGCGTGAGAAGCAGCCACCTGGACGCCTGCTGACACGTGGAGCACGCTAGTGGCAGTATTTATAGAATGCATACAACTGTTCTTGGAGTACTTGTCCAAAGTCATGAAAAAAGGAGTCATTTACTTCCGAATTATTTTAGTTCCATTTTGTTAATGCCAGTGGACACTGTTACATTTTTCGAGCTCCGTACCTCAATAGGTGATAAAGGAGCCCTTTTAGGTTCACTTTGATGTATGTCCGTCCATCCGTTCGTCCGTCTATCTGTCTGCTGTCTGTCTGACCGTTTTTATCTAAAATGGACAGACATATCAAGTTGAAATTCATGTCACATACTAAACTCTTCTACGATTATTTGGGGGTGTAAGTAAGTGAAGCTTTAAAATCAATGAAATCTAAAGATACAATCGGTTATGGCACATATTCTGACACTCGAAAACTCACACATTAGGACCTGTAGGGTACTTCCCATTGGCCTAAGAACAATGAAATTCCGCGTGAAGCAAGGATTCGCAGTACGACTAAAGGAAAAACATCTGAAAATTGTTAATTTATCATTATATTACACGAAGAAGCTTTATTCTTCATCTGTTATCCGAGTCTGGCTATACGTTTATCTGTTAAGACCTCTTCCCCTTTTTCTCGGCAACGGCAGGACATTTCAAGTTTATATTTATGCAATATACTAAAGTCTATAGCTCCTTTGTGATGTAAAAATTTAAGCTTCAGTGTCAATGTAATCAAAAGATTCAGCTATGTATGACACATATTTTGTAACTCGTAAACTTACACATCAAAACCTATATGGTACTTACCGTTGATCTAGAGTAATGAAATTGACTCTCTTAATATGGTATTTCGCTATACTTGTATTGTTGTGTACTGTATTCATAAAAATAATTTGTCGAAAATACGGAAGGATAAATAGTGAGAAAATACGGAGTGTAATAACTCGGTCGGGATTTAGTAAACTTTGATCTAAATACATTTGTGCGCAACAGTAGTAAACACACTGAAATGTACACAGCAGTTCTCAGTGAAACATTATTTGTTGATTCGGCTGGTAACACATTTCGTCCTTTATTTGTGACTGTCGCACTTCTCACCCTTCGGGATATGTCAATTTTAAACGCAATTTTCTGACTGCTTTCCCCTCTCATCTGTTCAGTACAGCCGCCAGCGGGCCTAAACGCACGCTACTGTTTCTCTCCTGTGCACCGGTAGGACAGCCCTGATTCTTTATTCAGCGGATTTGCCGTCATTCGACGGACGGTGGCAAGCGCTTCTTTTGTATCGTGCCTCCGCCCTTCTTAATATTCATCACAGAATAGCGGATGAGGCGTAGGGTGCCCTTTCGCGGTGGAATCCTAGGTGGGATAAGAGCCTCGTTTTTGTGCATTCTCAGCCTGTGAAGCACGTATGTGCTACACTCTTCCGTTAATCATTTACACATGCCGCGTCTGTGTGGACAGAAATGGTTTACAGCGCTCGCCGAACGAATTAGACGATGACGGAATTTTATAAAAGACTTGAAATTGCAGTTGTGCTTGACTGATAATTGTAAGAATTCAAGTAAAGCTATAGCTAAATATGAACGACCCTTATCCACAAAACTTGTATTTTACGAAATATTCTTAGCTGGACATAAGAGCTTCTAAATCTTTCAAACATAGAAATCATACAGCCAACGGGCTGCAAGTAACTATTTGGTACATTGATCTAGGTTTCGACACCTCTAAGAATATCTTCGTAAGAATGAAATTTTGAGAAACCGTACAAATACGCTGCGAGAAGGCAATGGTTAGAGTTTGGAGCGGATATGCTCAATTCAAAAATAAAAAGTCTGTCTGATGTTGCTCCTAGCAAGGCATCTGAAATATCATTGCTTCTAACGTGCTCTCAGACTTCTTGAACAAAATTTCATACTTACAATATCGTTAGGTAATTTATGAGACTCGTGGTCCATGTGTTGGCCCACCAAGAACAAGTACACTATTTGAGAATCATGTCGGTATGAGATGTAGCGTTCACTGCTGTGTGCATAGAATACATATTCGTATCGAGTATCATGTTGTCACACATTTTTTAAGCTATCCGCTATCAATAAGAAATGGTGAAAGAGTATCAGTATTGGTGAAGATGATGTTAGAGGTAGAATTACAAACGGCAGTAGTAAGGAATGATGATTTCTACAGTTTGTAGTACCAATGCTTGTCAATGATTAACCCAACTGAGTATTGATGCAACCCGAATGACTCATCTTGTATCATAGAAATGACCCTTAGGTTACAGTAGCAGTATGATTGAGATAGAATGCTTTCCGGATTAGTAAGACTCTTATTTAAGGGAAAATTGTCACTTGTGCTGAAAATGTTACGCCAAACTGTTCCTGAGGTGGGTAGTTTGAGGAAAAATACTGTATGTTATTTATTACTATGACAGGAACATATTGCAGTATTACTAAATAATCCTTAGAAAATCCCTTATTATTATGAACGATGGGGTATGTTGAATAAAAGTGCTGAAAAGCATGACAGTTCTCACCATTTCCTTATAGAATTTACGCAAAACATTCGTTAGTTACATATTTGTTTCTTAATGTGTTTTATTTTTAATGGGTCGTCTAATAGTCACAAGATTGTTTGCAGTGCTAAGTATAGTGCTGCCTATGATGATACTTCGAAGTTTACACAAGGGTAACGAAAGGTTCAGTGAAGTTGTGTACATGAGGTGCTTTTGTCAAAATAGATGGTTGTAAACTATAATTGTTTATAATGTTTATAGCGTGCCAAAGTGGTATAGAGAAAGTTGAGACGAACCGTTTGACATAGGACACACGTGATCGATCGATTAGGGAAACCAACTCTAATCGGCGTCCAAAATTCACCTAAGCTACAGTGCCAGCATGTCGCTCTAAAGTCTAATAGTCCTACAGAATAAATGATTGGGAATTTATTTGTAAGAAACTGGTCTAATTCCACGTTGGGATACGTTCTCCCTAGATGCCGTAGTTTTCGTGTTATTGTAAACAAACGTACAATAGTAATCATCAAAAGCAACACCGTCTGAATACTCGTCAACAGCGGTCTAGACTTTTAGTATGTTGTTCACGGCACTCCCTCCTATTACTCTTCAAAAACTTGTGACTACACGAATCATTTCCTGTATTCGACATTTATTTGCCTTCGTTGACTGGGATATTAGGCCGCCGACTTAGTAGTTTGTTAAAAATTATAAAATTCAGGTTACCATAAGTTTTATACAAAAATTTGTGAATTTTAACAGCATAAAATTATCAGTAAAACCGAATTGTTTGTATGGCCTTTTTACTACGAAATTACTGTCATTGTAAGGTTTTAGTTTAGATCGAATTATAAACGAAATTAGTTATTGTTTGACGTTTACAGATATCCATTTCTTTCATTACCTCGTGGGAAAGTATTAATTAACAATATTAACGAAATAGCCTAGTATGCAGGTACCGTAAGACAGCTGCCAATAAAGACCAAAAAAGGTCGAGTATGAAACTAATTCGTGAGATCGCCAGCTGATTTACAGTGGTTAATGGAAACGACTGAACGACGTACTAAAACTCTTGACCGCTGGAGGACCAACATGTGGTTGCGGATGCGTTTGAAGGCCACTTTTGTAAGTTTTTCTCTAGTGTCTATAAAACCGAACCCTATGGCGAAAACGTATCCAACTACAAGATTAAACTACATTAAATTTCCAACAACAAGGCCCCATTAAGTTTTGCTCTCGGACTAATAGTTTGTGTATACAGGGTGTTACAAAATGGTACGGTCAAACTTTCAGGAAACATTCCTCACAAACAAAAAAAGAAAATATGTTATGTGGACATGTGTCCGGAAACGCTTACTTTCCATGTTAGAGCTCATTTTATTACTTCTCTTCAAATCACATTAATCATTGAATGGAAACACACAGTAACAGAACGTACCAGCGTAACTTCAAACACTTTGTTACAGGAAATGTTCAAAATTCCCTCTGTTAGCGAGGATACATGCATCCACCCTCCGTCGCTTGGAATCCCTGATGCGCTGATGCAGCCCTGGAGAATGGCGTATTGTATCACAGCCGTCCACAATACGAGCACGAAGAGTCTCTACATTTGGTACCGGGGTTGCGTAGACAAGAGCTTTCAAATGCCCCCATAAATGAAAGTCTAGAGGGTTGACGTCGGGAGAGCGTGGAGGCCATGGAATTGGTCCGCCTCTACCAATCCATCGGTCACCGAATCTGTTGTTGGAAGCGTACGAACACTTCAACTGAAATGTGCAGGAGCTCCATCATGCATGAACCACATGTTGTGTCGTACTTGTAAAGGCACATGTTCTAGCCTCACAGATAGAGTATCCCGTATGAAATCATGATAACGTGTGCCATTGAGCGTAGGTGGAAGATCATGGGGCCCAATCAAGACATCACCAACAATGCCTGCCCAAACGTTCACAGAAAATCTGTGTTGATGACGTGATTGCACAATTCCGTGCAGATTCTCGTCAGCCCACACATGTTGATAGTGAAAATTTACAATTTTATCACGTTGGAATGAAGCCTCATCCGTAAAGAGAACATTTGCACTGAAATGAGGATTGGCACATTGTTGGATGAACCATTCGCAGAAGTGTACCCGTGGAGGCCAATCAGCTGCTGATAGTGCCTGCACACGTACGTGGTACGGAAACAACTGGTTCTCCCGTAGCACTCTCCATACAGTGACGTGGGCAACGTTACCTTGTACAGCAGCAACTTATCTGACGCTGACATAAGGGTTATCGTCAACTGCACGAAGAATTGTCTCGTCCATAGCTGGTGTCCTCGTCGTTCTAGGTCTTCCCCAGTCGCGAGACATAGGCTGGAATGTTCCGTTCTCCCTAAGACGCCGATCAATTGCTTCGAACGTCTTCCTGTCTCGACACCTTCGTTGTGGTAATCTGTCTCGATACAAACGTACCGCGCCACGGCTATTGCCCCGTGCTAATCCATACATCAAATGGGCATCTGCCAACTCCGCATTTGTAAACATTGCACTGACTGCAGAACCACGTTCGTGATGAACACTAACCTGTTGATGCTCCGTACTGATGTGCTTGATGCTAGTACTGTAGAGCAATGAGTCGCATGTCAACTCAAGCACCGAAGTCAGCATTACCTTCCTTCAATTGGGCCAACAGGCGGTGAATCGAGGAAGTACAGTACATACTGACGAAACTAAAATGAGCTCTAACATGGAAATTAAGCGTTTCCGGACACAAGTCCACATAACATCTTCACTTTATTTGTGTGTGAGGAATGTTTCCTGAAAGTTTGGCCGTACCTTTTTGTAACACCCTGTAGAGAGCGAAAGGATCTGATATTTGAAACCTCGTGTATACGCTACAGCTTAGGTGGTTTCTGTAGACGAGTTTGAGGTAGCTTCCTGAGTTGACAAATCACAAGTCTGTCGTATATCAAACTGTTCGTCTCGATTTCCTCTACCCTAATGTGGTACGTTGTAAACGATAATTATCGCTTTCACCCTGTGGAAGATTGCAGATGGCGATTCTTTTAAACTGTAATATGTATGTGCGTGAAGCAGGAGGGGACAGTCACTTAAACTTTCTTCACTACTTCTCATTGCTCTCATTTCAACAAGAGAATTACATTTTTGCGCCATACGGTGTCTCACTGGTCATCTCCACCATACAGCAGTTATCACTTTTCTATGGTCTGCGTTTTTACCCGATACGTTTCACTCTGAAATTTCGGTATAATATCATTCTTCACGATTTTGTCTCTTTTTCCCACGATTTCAAGAACCTTCAGTCGCAGATCGTAGATGAGGAAAAATCTATTCCGTATCTATTCCGTTTCCTTGCTCGTCGAGTAAAACACTATTTTTTTCCTGGAAACTCTTGCATTGTATGGCAGGTTCTGTGGTCAACTGAGTATATTGGATTTTTGTAGGTCTCCGTACTACTTTTACCTGTTACTTGAGTGTTAGTAAGGAACGGTAGTTAAATGTTTTTGGGATGAAAGTAAGCAGTGTATTAAGATGTAATACCTAGCAAACGAAACTAAATCCGCAATCGCATAAATTACGTACAAGTGAGTAGCTTGCTCCGTGGTCACAATAACTTTATTTTTTGAAGGTACCAATTCCCTCAAAACCCGTATATTATCTTCCGCGGTCACACTACCATATGTTTATCTACATGTATCCCGATTCCAAAGAACAGCCTCAGTTCCAGGAAAGTTGTCTGACGCATGCACAGACGCCATCATAATGGTGGACTAGCTTAGATTTGACTGCAAAAGTGGGAAGTTATGCAGACAGTAAACCGATAACGAGAAGAAGTACTGATTCATATGATTTTGTATCTACAAAAATGTTATTATCTTGAAAGGTTTGTTCTACGACGAGTTGTAATAGATACACTTGGAGACGAAATGTACGTTTATCAGCTCTTCGTTAATGAGGAACTACCACCCTCTATGGAAAGTGACGTCTGTGGTTAATAAAACAGTCAAAGTAGCCGTGAGTGTCTATCCTAATAAAAGGAGCTCTTGAACAATAGAAATGTTTACTATGTACAATGAGTAATTGACCGTGCATTGAAGAGCTGGATATTATAGATGAAATACCCTTGAGAAGTTCACGGCACACATTAATTCGCTATTAGTGATTCTGAGTGTTTGGCAAAATTTGGAACAATAATCAAAACTGATTGGTAAAGTGTTGTTCCAGCTCCTTGTGAAGAGTGTGGAACTCCTTCACGGTCTCGATTTTCTATAATTTTTCTAACACAGATTGTTTTTGCTTGCTGTTCCTGTTCCTCATCATCATTGCAATAGCAATCATTACAGGCTGCTTTAAATTAAATTTCGGCATTTTATGATGATCTATCATCAACTACGAAACAGCGCCTCTGGTGGGTATTTTATGAACCAGCTGTAGCATCACGCCGCTCTTTCAACATTGACGTGCCGCGTAGTGTGAAAGATCAGGAATTTATATGACTGTCTAAGCTCATAAACGTGACGATTACGTGAAAGTGGCGTTCCTACAAGTGTGAAACCACTTCAAATGGGGAGGGGCAACATGAAAACATTGTCAGATTTTCAGCGTTGATGCCAAGACCTGGTGGTAAAATTTAACTGTTGCGCTTCTCCAGAAAGTATCCTTGCGGATTCTTAGCTCGCAGCTATCTCTTGGATGACAAAGGCAATGAAAATTTTATTCACCCCTGTACTCGAACAGATCACCTTTGATTCGAATGCAGGACCACAAGTAACTATTAGCGGCAACTTCTAGAGAGGTAAATCTATTTTATAGATATTTATTTTTCATTCACAGTTTTATTGCCTTTGCCTAAGCTGCTGAATAGGACGTACAATTTACAAATATCATATCGAAAAACACATATTGATTCATAGTTCACTCGGCAATTATCGTGGCTTAAAGCTGTTATTAATTTGCAGTACTTCATGAAAACTGAAATTAATATTAAATGAGAAACTGGAGAGATATTAAATTAAGAAGACGAGAAAATGAAGAAGATAAAAGTTATGGAGCTTCCCGCTAAGCAGTCCAAGCACACAGTTCTGGAAAAAAACGTCGATCATTGTGTCCTTGCATATGCTGCCTATGGATTAGATTAATTATTTTAACGCCTAGTACTGCGGAAGTAAATTCTCCGAAACGTTGGAGTATCTGTTCCAAGTAGCAGTGGTCTAGTTCTAAGGCTAGACACTTCTCATGCGTCCCTTTGGTATGATCTTATACTAATCATTGTAATGTAGACTTTGCAATCTATCTCTTATAAAACTAAAGAGAGGAAATTAAATGAATTGATAATTCCTCTTTTTAATTCTTCCGAAAGCTAACTGTTAGGAAGCGGTATACATCAGTGACCACAGCAGGAAAGCAACAGAGAAAGATATATCGTCAGGAGTTCGATTTTGATTAAATTCAAAAACAAAATATAATAACTGCGGTACCCGCTTCATACAGAGTCATAGATGGGACGCAGAAAACTTGGTGGAGCCGGACTGTGATTAAACGACGAATAATGCGTCAGAATAAGGCGCATTAAACAAAGAAAAACAGTAATCTGACTCCGTGACAAGAAATTTAGTTTGCAAGATTCGACTTACGAAACATGCAAATACGCATGTTATGGCTCGCGGGTGTCACGCAATCGACAATTCACTAAATCAATCGCTTCCCAAAGTTATTAAAAAACTAATACAAGTACAAAATCTTAATAGATCATTAGTAAAAGGATTTCTACTGGATTGCTGTGAAATAAATGAATAAATAAATCTAAATATTATCTTTGTTATTCGTAAAATTAAAAGTAAGTAATAAATTGTGACCTTACGTGAAGGTGGAAGGAAGAGGAAAGGCAATAGGGAGAGAGTTATAAGTGCCTCAGTTCATTTGTAAGTTGCGTAACGAAATTACAGCAACAATTTTAAACAGTAACAGCGATGTAAGGTGTAGCTGGATAGTTACTTATCACAGCATATTATATATATTACAACTTCGTGAACATTTTTTGCTGGTACCGAATTCAGACATGGGGTGTTATTTTCTGCGTTCAAGCATTCCTGTGTGTATGATTTACTTCGGTTCCATGTGTGCTATCGGTATGGTTGTTTCGTCAGTTTTGCTCATTGCTGATCATTTGTTCTAAATATACCTCGATTTCGTTGTCTCTGTCTGCGATACTTCAAGTGTTTTCACTAAATTCGTATACTTTGTATAGTGTCATGTATATATTGTCAACAACAATCCTAGTTCCTTCCTAGTTTCTACTGTCTCGTAATGATCGTGCAATATCTTAGTGTGTGATGTGCAGCTGTCTCCCGTGGTCTTCAATGTACAGTGGAAAAGTTTGTTTGCTGGAGACCCATATTTTCGACATATGCATTCAAGCTCCCGAACAAAGTTCATGTGATAAGATGCCCTGGATAAGGTCGCGGATGGATGAAGTGGAAGAAGCTGTGAACTCCGCATGCCTTATCAATGGTGTTCCACAACCTTTGCAAAGTTTCAATTTTCTAAGATTTTAGTTGTTACAGGGTTCTAACTTTCTCCCGTGTGATTTCTGACCCTTTTTTCATGTTTACCAAAGCTCTAACCAATATGTGGCAGGTCCGTATAGGATTGTGGGATCTCTGGGTTATACTACGAGTACATCTACATCTACATCATACTCCGTAATGCACCTAACGGAGTGTGGTGGAGGGTACTTTCGCCAGCACTATCCGATTTCTCCAACCCTGTTCCATATACGAATAGTGCGTGGGAAGAATGATCGGGTATCGGCTCTAATTTCTCGAATTTTCTCTTCGTGGTCAATACGTGATATGTATGCGGGGGAAAGTAATATGTTGTCCGACACCTCCTGAAAAGTGCTGTCCCGAAATATCAGTAGTAAATCTCGCCGTGATGCACAGGGCCCCTCTTGTAACATCTGCCAGCGGAGTTTGTTTAGCATCTTCGTAACCCTTTCTCGTCAGCTAAACGATCCCGTGATGAAACGCGTCGCTCTTCATTGGATCTTCTCTATTTCTTCTATCAGTCCTGCCTGACAGGGATCACTCAAAGATGAACAATAATGAAGAAGCTAGCGAACAAGCGCCTTATAAGCCACTTCTTTCGGGAATGCGCTTCATTTCCTTAAGATCCTTCCGATGAATATGAGTCTGGTATCTGCTTTTCCCAGTATCTGTTTGATGTTGTCATTCCACTCAAGGTTGTTCTCGATAGTTACGCCTAGATATCTTACACCAAAAGTTGTCTCCAGCAGTTTGTCAATATTAGTGTAGCAGTACAGTAGTGGATATCTTTTCCTATGTATGCGCATTATGTTACATTTATTTACGTTCAGGGTCAACTGCCAGAGCCTGTACCTTTCATGAATTGTCTGCAGGTCGTTCTGCAAATTCGTACTACCTTCTGGCGTTGCTACTTTGGTATATTCAACTGCATCATCTGCAAATAGCCTTAAAGAGCACCCGGCGCTTTCTACTAGATCATTCATATACAGGGCTATTACAAATGATTGCAGCGATTTCATAAATTCACTGTAGCTCCATTCATTGACATATGGTCACGACACACTACAGATACGTAGAAAAACTCATAAAGTTTTGTTCGGCTGAAACCGCACTTCAGGTTTCTGCCGCCAGAGCGCTCGAGAGCGCAGTGAGAGAAAATGGCGACAGGAGCCGAGAAAGCGCATGTCGTGCTTGAAATGCACTCACATCAGTCAGTCATAACAGTGCAACGACACTTCAGGACGAAGTTCAACAAAGATCCACCAACTGCTAACTCCATTCAGCGATGGTCTGCGCAGTTTAAAGCTTGTGGATGCCTCTGTAATGGGAAATCAACGGGTTGACCTGCAGTGAGCGAAGAAACGGTTGAACGCTTGCGGGCAAGTTTCACGCATAGTGATGTGAAAGATTCAGTGTTTAAACCTCCTCTACCAAGAAACGTGCCAGAACTGCGAGCTCGCATCAACAATGCTTTCGAACTCATTGATGGGGACATGCTGCGCCGAGTGTGGGAGGAACTTGATTATCGGCTTGATGTCTGCCGAATCACTAAAGGGGCACATATCGAACATTCGTGAATGCCTAAAAAAACTTTTTGAGTTTTTGTGTGTGTGTGCAACGCATTGTGAAAATATCTCAAATAATAAAGTTATTGTAGAGCTGTGAAATCGCTTCAATCATTTGTAATAACCCTGTATATTGTGAACAGCAACGGACCGGTCGCACTTCCCTGTGGTACTCCGGATATTATCTTTACTTTTGTCGATTTTGTTCCGTTAAGAGTGACGTGTTGAGCCTTATCTGCAAAACAGTATTGAATCCGATCGTAAGTGTGCTCCGACACTCTGTAAGCTTGTATTTTTTCATTAAACGGCAATGCGGGACGGTGTCAAATGCCTTACTGAAATCAAGGAACACGGCATCAATCTGAGCGCCGTTGTCAAATGGTTCAAATGGCTCTGAGCACTATGGGTCTTAATATCTGAAGTCACCAGTCCCCTAGAACTTAGAACTACTTAAACCTACCTAACCTAAGAACATCACACAACATCCAGTCATCAAGAGGAGCGCCGTTGTCCACTGCTCTGTGGATCTCATGGAGGAACAGGGCGAGCTGAGTTTCGCAGAATCTCTGTTTGCGAAATTCATGTAGATTTTTATAGAGGAGATGTTCATTTTCCAAAAACGTCATAACTGTTGAGCATAAAACATATTCCATGATTCTACAACAGATTCACGTCAACGATATGGGTCTTTAAAAGTGTGGATCTGTTTTAAAAACTCAAAAACGAGAATGACCTGCGCTTTTTTCCAGTCATTGGGTACCGTTCGGTGCTCAAGCGATCTACGATAAATTACTGGTACAAGGGGAGCATAATATTTATAGTCTTATAGGTATCTCATCTGGTCCTAACTCCTTTCCACTACTGAGCGATTGTAGCTGCTTTTCAATTCCGCGATCGTTTATCTCAGTATCTCCCATTTCGATGTACTGAAAAGAGGGACAGTGTCACGATCTTCCACGATGAAACAACTTCGGAAGATCGAATTCAGCATTTCGGCATTTTCTCTGTTATCTTCCGTTTCGGTGTCGGTGTGGTCGCTGGGAGACGGAATAGATGATTTTGATCCACTTACTGAATTTACATATGATCAAAATCTCTTAAGATTTTTATGCAGGTCGGTTGACAACGTCATTGAATGCTTCTCTCATTGCTCTCCTTAAACTCATTTTCGCTTCGTTCAGCTTTGGCTGTCAGCTGGTTTTTATTTCTCTTGAATGTGAGATGAAATACTCCTTGTTTACGTAGTAATTTTCTAACACGGCTATTAAACGATGGTGGATCCCTTAAAACCTTACTCGGAACATACTTGTCTAGGGCATATTGAACGAAGTCATTGAATTTTTTCCATTTGTTCTCCACATGTTCGTCCTCATCGCCGAATATTTGATGCTGACAGCTGAGATATTCTGAAATTTGTATCTTGTCACCATTGCTACCTTTCTATATATTCCTTGTAGGATCCGTCTTCATAGATGCTGTCACAGCCTTATGATCACCGATACCTTCCTCTACGTTAACTGATTAGATAAGTTCGGGTCTGTTTGTTGCCAGGAGGTCTAAGACGTTACCCCGACGAGTTGGTTCTCTAACTATCTGCTCAAGGTAATTTTCGGACAAGATATCCATAACAATGCCACACGAATCCTTGTCTGTGGCACCAGTTTTAAGAGCATAACACTCCAAATCTATACCTGGCAAGTTGAAGTCGCCCCCTATTACAACGGCATGATCACGAAAATTACTAATGACATTCTGCAAGTTCTGTCTGAAGCGCTCTACAACTACGAATCCTGAGCCAGGCGGTTCATAAAGGCATCCGGTCACAATTTTTGACCGTTATTTAATGCTCATTTCACTTCCATTGACGTTGTTTGGAAAGCTCCTTATAGTCGTAATAGCATGTGCTTCTTTCTTGAGAATTCTGTTGTGTAATTCGAAGTAAAACCATATGCTATAACGCTAAAGTAAACTATGTCAATCAAGCATTACATCATCATCAGATAACGGAGTTTTACAAAAATTAGGACTTTACATCAATGTATGTGAGTCAAATTTACAAGTCGAACGAAAACCTTGCTTGCCACATTCAGCAGCCACAAGTGCAGAAAAAGTTAGCTTTTAACAACTTTACTTGGGGCAACAAATTCATTTTCGTACTACATTTTAGTCCTTAACGTAACTGCTTCTGCTGATAAGCGGAGTATTTCTGAGTGCGCTGTCTGTCTGCCGTACAAACATATAGGGGTAACAAAGGCCACTAGTTGTCTTTTATAGTTTCCCTCGATTCCCTATGACGACTGCGAGCCATGTTTTATATCCACGCGGGGGAATTTAGTGCGTCAGTAAACACTGGGTGCAGGCTTTGCTGTATTGCTTCGCCAACATGAAGAAGGAAAGTAGTACATGTTTCCAGAATGAAACTCCCAACCTGTCTGTACATTCGAAAATACGTCTCCAATGTGTCACGTGGGAAAGCCTGAAATATTCTAAAATGAGAGCACTTTCTTGGAAACTTGCGAAGTACTGGAAGTCGAAATAGCCACAAAGAGGTTCAAAACTTATTTCTGAAAATTTAGAAAACCGAAGGAACTTTTTTTAAAAAACCTGGTACTACTCTCTTCGCTACAATAAAAGAGTTTACCCCCATTTATCACATATACTTACTGATGATTTGGAACCTTGTCGGAGTAGTGGTTTTATTGGTTCGATTGTCAGCTGACCATTTTACAAAGTAAGAACTATGTAAAGATGTGTAAGACTGATTGCTGGCGGTTAATGTGCTCCATTCAGTTTTCTTAATGTTCTTAATGTATTCTAGTCATCCCCTGAAATAATCAGTTTTTCTCTCTTAATTTTCACTGTTTTGGCTCTGCCTCCTTCTTGACGATACAGCTCCTCATTTACGCACCTCTACAGCAAACTGCATTTCTCTATCAAAGATACGTTCCTTCATCCCAATAGACTACATTGATCGCCCCCCTCTTCCCCCGCGTTCAAGAACAAGCATGAAACCGTTGACGATCCCTTTCCACATGAATATATTATGAGAATCATATCGCAAATGGAAGCGAGATTTATCTGCGAACAGCGCGTCACTGTCAGATATATACGTTGCTGATAAGACTAAATCCGTTCACCGGACACATCACTGGACCTTGTCTTACGGTCTAGTCCTGCGAGAGGTTGTGTTATGGCGTAATTAACCTTGCTCGGACTTGTACAACTTATATTTACAGTGCCAGTAAAACCGTCACGAGTGCGCGCTGAGACACTTTTTCGAACAACATCTGCAGGACTGTCCGACGTTCTTCAAAGTATCTGTAGATTTTTCATAGCAAACGAGATCCATTGCTTCCCTGTGGCATTACAGCACATCTTCTACATTTAGGTAGAAGTACTTGCCGCTTTCCATTAACGTTCAATCGTATGTGTAATCAGAGCACGATGTATTAAAGCAAACACACGTAGACAGTTCCATTCTGTAGGAAATTTGTATCTTACTTTACGGCGTCCACGTTTCTTTTCTGTTTTCCGTTATCAACTTTCCCCCAGTACTGTTAGGAGTTCAGAAACATTTTGTCGAAATTTAGTTAGCACTTATGAAGTTCAAAGAATATAGACGATAAAATTTAAAATCACGGTACCATTAAAATATTTGCGTAAGTAATAAATACTGTGCGATCTCAGTGTCATGCACAGAAAATTATTTTTTTTTTCTCAATAAGAATTGCAATGCATTCGTTCGATTAGCAATCGCAAGAAAGCACCACAGCTATTAACAACAACAAACGAAGAACCAATTTAACTGATACAGATCACGTGATCTGTTGTATTGAGCAGTTGAATGCTTGGTAAATACGCCGTTTTCGCAAGAGCAATGTGTTTTCATTGTTAAAAAATATTTTTCTATTTATTCGTATGTACGTGCTGTTGATACGTTTCGTTTGAAATATCAGGATGGCACAGTGCTGAACAGTTCAGCAATAGTGACATTAATCCCTCGTTCCGGGGAATGTGGATCAGTTTCAGGCAAGAAGAGCAGCGGAAATTTGACGGCATTGACGGACGATAAACTGATAGAAGACAGGAATGTGATACTGCATTCACCTTCAAAAAATTTGAGGAGACTGTCTGGCGTGTCTCCTATTTCGTAAGAAAGTGCTGAGAGAGCAATGTCTAAGTTGAAATTTAGGGCACATCACGTTTGTAATTTGCAGGAACTGAAGGCGACGGATGAAGAAATGCTTTTACTGTGCTGCACTTGGTTTCGCTCGCTTGTCGATGTCCACGTAATCACAGACCTAGACGACGTTTTCTTCTTTGATGTGGCGTGATTGTACCTTAGTTCGTACAATAATTCTGAAAGCACAAGGATCTGTTTGCCAAGAATCACATGCCACTCATGAAGACAGCCTGCAGTCGTAAGAATGGAGTGTGATACACCGTATCGTGAAGTGGGTCCTACTTCCTTTGAAATGGAAATGAGCGTGCGGCATCAGTGGCCGGGAGATCCCAGGCGGGAAGTTCGGCCGCCAAGTGCAAGTCTTAATGAGGGCGACGCCACATTGGGCGACTTGCGTGTCGAAAATGGGGATGAAATGATGATGAGGACAGCACAACATCCGGTCCCTGGGGGGAGAAAATCTCCCACCCCAGCCGGAAATCGAAACCGGGTCCCCGTGCGTGGTATTCCAACGTGCTGACCGTTCAGCTAATGGGGCGGACTACTTTCTTTGAAAGTACAGTGAACACATTTGTGTACTGATATTACACAGTTTGCTTCGCCTCCTGAGGCAGATGAATGTTATTATTGGTTGCTGCACGACGGTGTCACTTCTCATACATTTACCGAAGTTATTCGTTTCCAACGTGATTTTTTATTATTGTCCAATAAGCTCTGAAGGATTATGGCCCCCACGTTTTTCCGGTTTAACGTCTCCAGGCCTCACGCGCTGGTAGAACCGTAAGTGAACACAACAACGGAGGTTAAAAAGAAAGGTGAGGCCAATATTGCAAATGGCCTTCCTGTGCTGAATGTTGAATGAGAAAAACTTAAGTTCTTGTATATTAGTGGAAGAAGTTGTTTGCGTAATCTAATAATAAGGTGTAGAGGATGAGGAGGAGGGTTTTAGATGTCCTTTACTGATGTGAACTTTATTTCCTGCCATTGCTGAAAATATGGGAATAAGAAATGCGTGACAGTTGTGACGTGGTGCTGTTTACTTTCTGCTTGGTGTCGGCTTAGGCATCTGCCCAGATCAAGAGGAAGAGCTACGGAACTTCCTCCAGCACCTCACTCAACAATACAGAAATATCCCATTTTTTATGGAGATTGAAAGGAATGGGGTTGCAGAAAATCCACCAGCACGGGCAGGTACTTACACCTGCCCCATCAACGTACACGGAAGGAGTCCGTCCTGCCACTTTAACCTAGAGGGCTCACAGAATCAGCGACCAAGATCATTTACAGGCGGAGCTACAAAACCACAGCTCCATCTTTGGAGTCGGTGGAGGGTTACCAAATCTAAGAGATCTTTGGAGTCGGTGGAGGGTTACCAAATCTAAGAGTAACTGAACGTCTGGGAAAAATTCTCGGCCGACCAAATATTAAGCTAATTTTCCGAAGTAACAATATGCAGTCGACTAGCTACATAGTGCTGGAATCCACGAAATCGGCTGCGAGTGTATGTAGCTGACACGGGGTGACCGATTAACACACGGATATCTGAATGTAGAAAATATATTCGTGAGAAATTACACACCAGATCACCGGTGGCAGAATGCCAGGATGAGTGCGGCTAACCGATAGTATTTCGAGAAGATCGTGTACTGCCGAAACAGCCACTTATCTTGAGGAGGAAGTTTATAAAGGCGGTAAAGTCAAGTGTTCCGCCACCATGAACAGAGAAGACAGGCTGCCTGCAATAACAGCGCTACGAGACGAAAGTGTTCGCAAACCGACCAAAACAGGCGCACGGGAGACCACAGCGGTCGTAGGTAGTATACTCCAGGCAGCATGCAAACTGCGGTACTTCTGTACTGCGGCCCGTTTTTCATTCGCCTATTGCTGCCTATAGCAACAAATAAAATGAGCACCAGTGGAGGACGTCTAACATTCATCTACCTCATTCTTAATAACCGATCAAATTAGGAAAAGAGCTTCTTCTTTAAGTAAATAAGAACTTCAGTTTTTCTCATTCAGCAGCCAGCACAGCACCCTGAGGGAGATCATTTGCAACAGTGGGTTATACATTGAAGCATTTTACACATTGAGGTCTTGGTCACATAAACCGATGAATTTTACTAACAATATATGTGAAGTTCTGGAATAAAATACGTAATATAAACAGTCGCAAAAGATGTGTCTATACCGTATATAGGCCGGGCGCGGTGGCCAAGCTGTTCTAGGCGCTTCAGTCCGGAACCGCGCGACTGCTACGGTCGCAGGTTCGAATCCTGCCTCGGGCATGGATGTGTGTGATGTCCTTAGGTTAGTTAGGTTTAAGTAGTTCTAGGGGACTGATGACCTCAGATGTTAAGTCCCATAGTGCTCAGAGCCATTTGAACCATTTGATACCGTATATACTCTTGATTACCTTTTAATTTGCGTGACCCTGTGGAAGGATGCAAGGGACACATGTCCATTGGGAAAACGTACCCGTATAGCCTCAGACTGTTACATGTACTAGACTTAATTTATTTTTCTTTACACACATTCCTGGAGAAGCAGTTAGTAACAGCGAATAAACAAGGAATAATCTTTGAGATGTAATCTATAATAATTGAATTATGTCAGCTCTGTCATTTGACCCTAAAATACGAAGGACTCATTAATGAAAATTTCTGTTACAACTCCAGTTAAAATTAAAATGAACGTTCGGACCGTTCATAGTCGTCTCAGGGAGGATGAACATGAAATACGGCATCTTCCACACAAATTTGGTAAACAGATCTGCGTAAAGTGTTTAACTTTTGTCACATCTTATGCTATGTGTCAAAAATATATTGTATTATGGTTGTATCCTTATTTGTGTCTTTATTCAGTATGAGAAATACACGCTCCCTTTTTTCCCCTTTATTTATTCCTGTGACAAGTCGATTTACATCGCTAAATGTCTTTTCATTTGTTACGAAATTTCGGCTACTGCCGTTATAAGATCTGTAATAATCTGAACCGCAAGTATAGTTATGGCATTAGCCTAGACGTCGTAAAGAGTGAAAGAAAATTCAGCTACTTCATCAGTATTAGATTGGATATATTAGGATGAATGTGTATTATTAATTTGCACAAGTTTCAGCGCTGTCATATTAGAGGTTAAGGCCAACGTTTCGTGCTGCTAATAAGCGAGAGTACGGGTATTACAAGCAAAATGCGTTAAGTTGCCCTCTAAAGCTCTTATCTGAGTGATTACGTCTCGATACAAAACCAAGCATATATACTGCTACCAGCGGGATCAAGGAGATAAGAATTGGCTGCTGCGATGTTCGTTCCAGAAAAAGGAGCCTAACTTTCGGGCTACTCACAAATCTTTGTTGTTTTTTGCCTTCGTCAGTGCTATCAAAGAAGCGGTTAAAAGTTTCATTAGTCCACGAGACTGGAGGGACAGGAAGACTGTGGTGTCACCGCCAGACACCACACTTGCTAGGTGGTAGTTTCAATCGGCCGCGGTCCATGTAGTACATGTCGGACCCGCGTGTCGCCACTGTGATCGCAGACCTAGCGCCACCACCAAGGCAGGTCTCGTGATACGAGAGGGGACTCGCCCCCAGTTGTACGAGAACCAAGCTACCGCCCAGTTGTACGCGAACCTAGCTATCGCCCAGTTGTACGAAGCCTTTCTCTCTCATTAGCCATCAGCTAAGTTAATGGCTACGAACTAGCAAGGAGCCATTTGTATCAGTGCCTATAGCTTACGAGTAATCAAGAGAGATGTATTCCAAGGAATCAATAAAAGATAAGTAAAAAGCATCTACATACTTTTCTTCGTATTCATTTATAAGTTCTCATGTTCCAGACTTCACGCCCGTCTGCTGTATGCCGTGCACTATCGGCTACCGCGTAGTCAAGCTTTCTTTTTCAGCAATCCACATCACGGTGTCGGTCCAGCTACCGACACTACAATTATTGGCGACGAGATAAAGAGTTTGTATTAATTCATTTGCACCATTGGCCGATTTCAAGTGTTCTGATTGCTTACATTTAATTGTGTCATGGCTTCGCCACAATCTCCAGATGTACTGTCCGAATTTTATCGCTTGCAGAATCAGCAGACGCAGGCGTTACTGGATGCCCTTGGACAGCTCGTCCAGGGTCAACGTGCGCTGCACACCGATGCGGCCGCCGCCGCTTCTTCGCTACCGCTGCCACTGAACGCTGTTGCACCTCCCTTTCGACCATACGTGGCAGCCGATGAGACCTGGCAAGAGTGGTCTCGTCAGTTCGCCTTTCACATGGCTGCCTACAGAATTCAAGGTAATGAGCGGCAGCCGTTTTTGCTTTCTTGTGTCGGTGTGTCCACATACCGTGTGATAGTGAAATTGTTTCCCCGCCGCGACGTAGCAACTTTGTCATACGAGGAAATTTTGTCTGCATTAGATGCCTATTTCAAAGAAACAGTTAATGTGGTTGCAAAACGGTATACGTTTTTTCGTACAAAACGTACGGCCGGTCAAACTAATAGGGAGTGGGTAGCAACATTGCAAGGACTTACTAGGGACTGTGCCTTTGAATGTGACTGTGGTCTTTCTTATTCAGATACAATGGTGCGTGATGCAATTGCACAGAACGTTTCTGATGTTCGCATATGGGAGCAAATTTTGAAACTAGTTAATCCCTCCCTTCAACAAGTGATAGACATATTGGATAGACAGGACACACTGGACTGTGCTCAGGAATCTTTTGAAACTTCGCCAGCCGTGTGTAACATTAACCGGCCCGCTGGACGCGCTGCGCGGCCCGGTAACCGGGCCTCGCGCACGGCGACACAGCGACCGCCGCGTGCTAAGCCAGGTTTGCCGCGCCAGCACGCAAATGTAGTGAAATCATGCCCGCGGTGTGCTACTAGACATTCGCGTGAACATTGCCCGTCACGCCAAGCTATTTGCTTTTTCTGCAATAAGAAAGGACATGTTCAAAGTGTTTGCCAGAAAAAGCTCAGATCAGACAATCACAATCATTCCAGGCCCTTTGCTTCGCGCCGGAATCGAACCAAGGACACTCAGGCTCATGGACCTTCGCCTATGGACATTCATGTCGTTAATTCCGCTTCGTCCAGTGACACTTTCTCTAACAGTGACTGTGATCGTCCCACAAAAACTGTGCGTCGACGTCGCCGGAAATCACGTCAATTAGCAAGTGATTCTGTACCAGTGTCTGTTCCAATTGCACAAAACAGTCGCTCTTGTCGTCAGCAGGACAATAAACTTTTTGTGGACTTAGACTTTGACGGCCAAGTGATACCATTCCAGCTCGATACCGGAGCTGCAGTTTCATTGCTCAATCACGACACATACAAACAACTGGGCGCACCTCCGTTGCGTGCCGCAAATGTTAAGCTAACTACATATTCCGGACAGAAAATTCCTGTGTTAGGACAGTGCAGCCTTCTTACAACATTCAAGGGACAAACAAAACTTGTGTCATTTTACGTTCTTCGTTCTTCTTCTGCAGTGAACTTATTTGGTCTAGATTTATTTAAGTTGTTTAACATGTCTATTGTAAATCAGGTCCTATCAGTGAATCAGACTGTGCCTACAGACAGTGTTTCTCGGCTGTGTGACGAATTTGCAGACATTTTTGAACCGGGCTTCGGTTGCGCTAAAAACTATGAAGCACATTTAGAACTGAAGGTAAACGCGCAACCGAAATTTTTCAGGGCGCGCAATGTTCCCCACGCATTGCGTGATGAGGTCGCAAGAACGTTACACGATCTCGAATCACAGGGTGTAATTGAACGTGTGCAAGCTTCTCTCTGGGCCTCACCCTTAGTAATTTTGCCAAAACCTTCCGAAAATTGAGACTTTGCGTGGACTTCAAGGCCACAGTGAATCCACGGCTAGTGACTGCTACTTTTCCTTTGCCCCGCCCGGAAGATCTTTTTGCTAAACTGTGCCCGGGAAAATATTTTTCAAAGTTGGACCTAGCCGATGCGTACTTGCAAATACCGGTGGACGACGAATCCCAGCGCGTATTGGTGGTTAACACGCATCTTGGATTGTACCGCTTCAAAAGACTGCCATTCGGGTGTGCATCCGCCCCTGCCTTGTTTCAGCAATATTTACAAACTATTTGTGCGTCGGTCCCTACTGCAGCAAACTATCTGGACGATATAGTGATCTCCGGACAGACAGAAGAAGATCATCTTGCGAATTTACGAACATTATTTCAGGTCTTGCGGCAAAATGGTCTTCGCTTGAGGAAGGACAAATGTGTGTTTTTTGCTCGTGACTTACCATACCTGGGACATGTCATTAATGCCCAAGGCATACATCCAAGTCCAGAGCACCTCCGTGCCATACAAGATTTGCCTTCCCCTCATAATCTGAAACAGCTACAGAGTGTGTTGGGTAAAATTAACTATTATCATAAATATGTGCGCAATGCCTCTTCCATTTCAGCTCCGCTTCATCGCTTACGCCGTAAAGGTGTTCCGTTCGTCTGGACGACGGAATGTGAACGCGCCTTTCGCCAGTTGAAATCGGCGTTGCTTTCTAATACTTGCCTTACGCCATTCGATCCCCAGAAACCCCTTTTGTTGATGGTAGATGCATCGGATTTCGGGATCGGTGCTGTGCTTGCGCACAAAGTTGGCTCCCATGATCGCCCTATTGCCTTTGCGTCCAAATTGCTCTCGTCTGCGCAAAGAAATTATTCACAGATAGAGAAAGAAGCTTTGGCTCTCGTGTTTGGTGTTACTAAGTTCCATGATTTCTTGTATGGTCGTCACTTTACCATCATCACAGACCACAAACCTTTGACATCGCTTTTTCATCCGTCCAAGCCTGTACCTCCACGTACAGCGCAGAAATTCATTCGCTGGTCTATTTTCCTCTCGCAGTACCGCTACGATATCTTGTATCGGTCCACTGCTAAGCACGGCAACGCCGATGCGTTGTCCCGTTTGCCTGTTGCTGAGGATAAAGCATTCGATTCTTCCGAACTTGCTTGCATGTTCATTGATTCGGAAACCGATGAAGTGGTCGAATCGTTTCCGATTGATTTTCGTCGTGTCGCTACAGCCACAGCTGCTGACCCTGTCCTTGCTACTGTTTTACGTTTTGTTGCTACGCAATGGCCTTTGTCAAAGTCTCGGATCGAGGATCCGTTGGTTCGCCGATTTTTTGCTCACAAGGAGAGACTTTTTGTTCGACATGGTGTTTTGTTGTTGCGTTCTGATAATGATCAGTCCAGAGTCGTGGTCCCACGTTCGTTACAGTCCTCTGTTTTACGGCTTCTTCATCAAGGACATTGGGGTATAGTGCGAACGAAACAACTTGCTCGTCAGCACTGTACTTGGTTCGGAATCGATGCTGCGATTACGAATATGTGTTCTTCGTGCCCGGCGTGTGCCGAACAACAATCCGCACCGCCGCGGAAAGTCTTTGCGTGGCCAAAAGCCACTTCCCCTTGGCAACGCTTGCACATTGATTTTGCTGGTCCATTCTGGAATGCTCGATGGTTGGTTCTGGTCGACGCCTTCAGTAATTTTCCTTTTGTTGTTCGGATGTCTTCCACGACGTCCTCCGCCACCATCCAAGCGTTGTCTGCTATCTTTTGCATTGAAGGTCTTCCGCAGACTATTGTTTCCGACAATGGCCCACAATTCATGTCCGCAGAATTCCAGTCTTTCTGCCAGGCCAATGGTATTCAACATCTGACATCCGCGCCGTTTTCGCCTCAGTCCAACGGTGCCGCTGAACGATTGGTCCGGACTTTCAAGTCACAGATGTTGAAATTGAAAGAGTCGCATTCTCGGGAGGACGCATTGTTGCTCTTTTTGTCTTCGTATCGCTCTCAGCCCCGAGATGGTCGCTCGCCGGCTGAGTTGCTCCACGGTCGTCCCCATCGCACCTTGATGTCTTTGCTGCATCCGCCGCATCAGGTTCCTGTGCAGCGGCAGACTCCTGCTTTTGCTCCAGGCGACGTTGTATTTTATCGCAACTATCGAGGTTCACGGCGTTGGCTCGCAGGGCGCATTCTTCGCTGCCTCGGCCGCGCGATGTATTTGGTTTTGGGGGCCTCTGGTGAGGTGCGTCGGCATCTCAATCAGCTGCGCCTCTGTCGTCGCTCGGGTTCTGCCGCTCCCCGTCTGCTTTCAGCGACGGTGCCGTCCGGTCAGCGCCCTGGGGACCCATCTACTGGCTCGCCTCATCCCCAGGTGTTACCGACGATGCCTTCCATTTTGCCCCATGGCGACGCGCCGCCGCCGCCGCAGCAGCAGCAGCTGCAGCAGCCGCCGCCGCCGCCGACCGCATTCGACGCTTCGTTGCCGCCGCCAGGCGCCTCCCAGGGTCACGCGCCGCCGATCGCTTCCCGTGACCAGCTGTCCGCCGCCATGGAACGCCCGCCCGCTCCGGACCACATGACGTCATCGCGCGTCGGCTACCCCGACGCCATGGACATCGACCCTTCGGTCCCTCATGTCTTATTACGGGCGCATACACCGCATGTTGACGTGCACCCTGGACTAGTTTTGCAGGCGTTTCCTAGCTCCCCTCGGACCGGATGGCCGGGTGCGGGTGGCACAGCCTCGCCTGTTGTTAGGCTCCCCACCTCATCGCATACGTCAACATGTGGTCCTCCCCACGGCGGGCGGAAGCCTTATTACACGACCGTTCGCCGATTTGCGGGGGAGGAATGTGGTGTCACCGCCAGACACCACACTTGCTAGGTGGTAGTTTCAATCGGCCGCGGTCCATGTAGTACATGTCGGACCCGCGTGTCGCCACTGTGATCGCAGACCTAGCGCCACCACCAAGGCAGGTCTCGTGATACGAGAGGGGACTCGCCCCCAGTTGTACGAGAACCAAGCTACCGCCCAGTTGTACGCGAACCTAGCTATCGCCCAGTTGTACGAAGCCTTTCTCTCTCATTAGCCGAGAGACATAATAGCCATCAGCTAAGTTAATGGCTACGAACTAGCAAGGAGCCATTTGTATCAGTGCCTATAGCTTACGAGTAATCAAGAGAGATGTATTCCAAGGAATCAATAAAAGATAAGTAAAAAGCATCTACATACTTTTCTTCGTATTCATTTATAAGTTCTCATGTTCCAGACTTCACGCCCGTCTGCTGTATGCCGTGCACTATCGGCTACCGCGTAGTCAAGCTTTCTTTTTCAGCAATCCACATCACGGTGTCGGTCCAGCTACCGACACTACAAAGACAAACTTGCCGTGTTCTCACAAAGGCGGCTTTAGAGAAAAGCCGAAACTGCCGCTCCAAAGTGTTTTTGATAACATGGAAATGTGCATCAGAAGTGGAGCTCTGTCTTAAGTAAGAAGGAACTGATATTCCTTTGTATAATTTCTTCAGAATCGAGACCATGAAAATTGGTTGCTAGTAAAGAGCATATTACATCATCATTCGCTAAAGGCAACGTGTTGCCAATATGGCAGTATTTCTCTGTCTGTCGCAGTCTTCAGCATTCAGCTACTAATGTTGCCGTTTCATTCCAGTGATCACTCTTCACAGAATGAATGTTCCTATGCCTGCTTTCTTTGAAAATATTTTGCTTTAAGATGTTCCTTATCAAATCCTTCTACCGAACTAGATGACCTATTAATTCAGAATTTATTTTCTATTACATATTAATCAGTGTTAGCAATCGATCATAGAATGTTTTAAGAGTCTCCCTCGTATCACATTTCTATTGCTTGTAGTTTATTCCTTTCCTGCTTCACAAAAGCAGCCCTTAATGAGCGTAGCGTAAAACACTAAATAAAAATTTACATTCAAAGATTTATTTCTGTACTAAACTGATCGTTCGTTAGTAAATTAGCATCAGCTAAGTCCGAAGTAGATTTAATTGATTTGGTTTAACATTCTGTTTTCTATTTTAATGTTTGACGTCACTCTCCTGTGCAATTTATAGATCACCAATGTTTTTATTTTGCTTATCTTTATCGCTAGATTATGCTTATTCAAGGTAAGTTATTAGACTAAATTCTCAATATAAAATGCTGCTTTCTGAATTTGGCCACAATACAAGACAACATATTGACCACAAGGGTTTAATCAAATGAAATTATTATTTTCATTTGTCTCTACAGTCTCCATATATACATCATAGATGTTTGAGACTTGAAAAATTCTCTGGAACCAAAGAGTTCCATTTGATTTAAAGCACCAATTCCTGGGTTTCACGCAGGGTCCCCCATTTCGACGATGCTGAGGTATTGCAGATGAACAAATCCGCTGTGCCAGGACTGCGTAATGGCTAGCGCATCTCCTTAGTGAGCAGGAGACCCAGTTTCGAATACCGGCTCTGACACAAATTTTCATTCGTTTCTTCAGTCTGCGTATATGCATTACAATGGTGTCATTTTTGTGTGGTGTTTCATTCTTTACACTGCTCTGTGATGTTTCTCCTACGGCTAATTGTGGTAACTTGTACCACGTTATTTTCCATTTTTTTAAAATACTTGACGCAAATTAAACTACACGTCACATGAGAAACTGCCATATCTTACATCTATAGTTTCGAGTACTTGTGAAAGTGAAAACGAAATCTAATTATGCACTATTGGAGTGAAATTACAGTTTTAGTACAAAGTTACACTGATAAATATAAGCCAGTCTTAAAAATGAACATAATATTCTCTCTTATTAAACGCTCTGGGTAATTTCACACCATGCTGAACCGAAATCAGACATTAATATGTAAAAGCAAAATTTATAACTCAGTATTAGAGGTTTACTTTGAAATATATACATATTTGTATCGATCTGGCGTTTTTGAATTTAAATCACAATAGTGAGATATTCTCTTGATAGCCAATACGATTCAAGAATAGTCACAAGCCTAAGAGGTTTTAGGAAGGTGGACAGACAATTGAAATACAAACTAGGAATCAAAGGTGTAATAAAACTGTTACTCATAGCACAAAATAAATGAAGTTGGTGGAGCACAAGCCAATTGAAAAAAAAAAAGTTGTAAGTGATACAAAAATACCTTTTCCTATGAAAAATTGCCCTTATTGACAATGTATTTTGAGATAACATTTCTTCTCAAAAGTTATCAAATATTGCCCAGTTCTGTTGAAGGGCATAAAGACAGACGCCATGAAATCTTTTAGGCAACACGCAAGGAGGCAGCGGAGTAAGCGTCACTAGTACCCGACAAGAAATCTATCCTTACCATAAAACCCGAGAGGAAAATTCGAACAAGAACATTTCAGAGCATATATTAGCTCTTATTCTACAAAATGTATTACTAAATAAGACTGTAATGTTTCCTTTTAGACAAATAAAAGAACAAATCTCCAAGCTACAGAAGTAGCTGAATTAATAGCGTATCCAAGAGTAAAGGACGACTAGTGAGAACGTTTCTTGGTGGGGGCAGCAGAGTGGTGAAGGAGACACAATTGTTGGTCCTTTGTGACAGACGCTGGCAGAAGGATGGCAGAGGCAGACATTCGTCACCCTATGTTGACGAGATACAGGGTAGCAATGGAAAACAGAACAGGTCCTCGGCGCGGTTCGGCCAAGAATGAGGCTGCACTTTGTCTCACTTGACGCTGCCATAGTAAACGACACAACCGCTGTCGGTTCGGAGACTCTAATCAGAATTACGGGCTTCTTCAGTTAGTATCTTCTAGGTTCCAAGGATTAGATAAGTACTAACCTCGAAAGTTAAGATGACTACCGTCCGCGGGGCCACATAAAGAACGAGGCGGTCATCGGCTTTTAAACCGATCACTGTATCTTCAAAAACTTGGGAGAAGGCGATTTTAGTAACTGATCTTGACGCTGCAGCGATTCCTCAAAACTCCAGTTACGTTAGTTATAATTTTTACCGGGCATACTCCATTCATAGAATATACTTGAAACGGTAAATTACTGACTGTGCCACCACTGCAACCTCTCTTTCAGAAAAGTTTGTTGGAAATGGTATCAAAGTACGTAGAGAGATGCCTTGCCTCATCTGATCGAACAATGAAGGCACCACAAGTAAGTGAACTTTTCGAGTACACGGAAGTGTGAACAGCATAGTTTCAAACAACAGACTTAACTTCCTCGATTCCGTTTTGCTAGATTAACCGTATGACTGTTGTAGTTTGTCACAACGTTGTTAGTTACTGTTTTCTCCATTAATATCCCATTAGTAAAGTTAATAATAAACTTTTATTTTACGACTCATTCTTATATCTTTTGGAGCTACGCTCCTTCCATGACGATGAGATTCACTTTTCAACTCTGTTGGCGAAAGCGTTCTGTTCTGACCTCAGGTTAATATGAAGTAGTGATAGGAATTTAGCAAGTTAAATAGTTTCCGAAGAGTCAGACTTGTCCACTATTACCAAATGTTAGGAACAGTGTGGCAGGTCAAATAGTTCAAAGAGTGGTCGTTTCGGCCTGGGTTTTTGCCAGGTATGTAGTGTAATAGAAATAGAGAAATCCAGGTGACTACGTAGAACGCACATTTCTTTGCTACATAACTTTTGCTTGTGAACATACAGACGTTATATTATTTAATCTGATTCAATACCTTAACTAAATCTGAGTCCCATAAATGGGAACGTTTCGCGACCTGAAGAAAAAGTCAGCTAATGTGAAAATTAGTGCTTGATGCATTAAAGGGTTTCAATTCAACAACTGTAAGTGTTGCGCGTATTACAACACTTCGTACGAATGAACCAAATAATGTGTTACAGTATGTCATGAAATTGTGGATCCGATAATACATTATTATAGATTCATGTGTCCAGAATGAGATTTTCACTCTGCAGCGGAGTGTGCGCTGATATGAAACATCCCGGCAGATTAAAACTGTGTGCCGGACCGAGACTTGAACTCGGGATCTTCGCCTTTCGCGGGCAAGTGCTCTACCAACTGAGCTACCCAAGCACGACTCACGGCCCGTCCTCACAGCTTTTCTTCCTCCAGTACCTCGTATCCTACTTTCCAAACTTTACAGAAGCCCTCCTGCGGCCTGTTCTGTTTTCCATTGCTACCCTGTGTCTCGTCAACATACGGTGATGAACGTCTGCCTCTGTCAATCCATCTGCCAGCGTCTGTCACAAAGAACCAACATTTGTCTCTCTTTCAGCACTCTGCTGACCCCACCAAGAAACGCTGGGCGTCCCATACTCTTGGTTACGCTATTAATTCAGATACTTCTGTGGCTTAGAATAGTAGTTGTTTTATTTGCCTAAAAGGAAACATTACAGTCTCATTTAGTAATACATTTTATAGCATAAGAGCTAATATGAGCTAAGAAATGTTCCTGTTTGAATTTTGCTGTCAGGCTTTCTGGTGAGGACAGGTTCCTTGTCTGACTCTAGTGACGGATGTGGGAATCCCGCTTCTCGTACTGGCCAATGTCCCAGTGGAGACAGTTTGCTTTTCGGTATTGCCTTCCACTGCCATACTTCTTTCTTCTGTTCTGTCTGCCATTGCTACCCAGGCTCCACTGGTTGTTTCATTACATGCTATACGCGATCTACACCGTCCAGTCACAGTAACGTGACCACCTGCTAAAAGGTTGAAGAAGCATCTTTCACAGCGTGTACCGCTGCGAGATGAACAGGAAGAGTAGCCCTGTGGTCCTGAAAGGTACCGACAGGGATGTGAAGGCTTGTCGACTCCAGTGTCGTTGCCAGCAGCGCTAGGTTTCACGGTTGAGGATCCATAGCGCCAGCAGCCCGATAGAGGTGGTCCCACAGATTCTCGATTGGGGCTTAACTCCGTTTGGTGACCAAGGAAATACAATGAAATCACCCTGGTGCTCTCCGAACCATGCAAGTACACTGCAAGTCATGTGACAAGTAGCATTATCGTTCTGGTAGATGCCATCGTGACGAGGAGAAACAAACTACATTACGGGTCTAAGACGCATACTTCTGTTGACACATTGTGCGTTCCAGAATGATCAGATCACCCAGGCAATGCCATGAAAACATTGCAAAGACTATGGCCTGGAGTATTACGATGATTATTACAGGATGTTTTCATTCAGACGTTTCACGCCGACGGACCGTAAAACGTGATTCATCTGAAAAGGGCACATCTCGTCACTCAGTGGATGCCCAGTTGCGTGAGTGATGTGCAAATCTCCGGTGCCCAAGAACAGCGATCAGCATGGTTGCATGAACCAGGTGCCTGCTGCGAAGGCCCACCTGCAGCAACGCTTACTGACAATGATGGTAGCCCCTTGGTTCATCTGGGTGGTCAGTTGCCCATCAGTTGCAAGTATATTCGTGCGTACACATCTCCGCAGCCGTCGATCACTCCTGTTATCTTATACTTGTATGGATATGGTGTCTGTTCTTTCGGACATATCCATATAAGTATATAGTTCTGGCAATACCTGCGAATGCCTTCCACGAGTAATGAGTGTGTTGGGGTGGGACACTACAAACGTAGTGTGTGGACATACAAGGTGAGAATGTGGCTCTCACGGGAGGCGTGCCAGAAATAAGTCTCGGCAGTCGCACTACCCTCTGTGTCTTCGGTGGCTCAGATGGATAGAGCGTCTGCCATGTAAGCAGGAGATCCCGGGTTCGAGTCCCGTTCGAGTTCCGGTCGGGGCACACATTTTCACCTGCCCCCATTGACAAATATCAACACGCGTCGGCAGCTGAAGGTTGTAAGAGTACTGTCATATCGCTGGCTTGGATGTGGAGTATCTTTACGGGTAGCCGCGTCTGTCGAGTCGAGAGCTAGACACGGAACTGTTACGTTGTGTAGTGTGTAGCTCTGCATGTGAAAGGTATTGTTAGCATGGAAGTTGAAGTGATGCTACAAGTGCTACTAGAATAAAGTGATAAAATAAGCAAATGATTCAGGAAAGTGCGTCAAGAAGTAATTTAAAAATGAGCAGTGCTGCTGATAACGTATTTGTGTATCCTCTCGTTGCGCGTCGTACTGTACAGTATCAATCACCCGCGCCGTGTTCGGTCTCCCAGAATGAACTAATGTAATAAAAAAAATTTGTTACCACAAAAGAGTGCAGTCAAGTGCCAGTGTCTTGTAGCGAGCGTGAGGACGTGCGTTCGATAGTCGCGTTTCCGCATTATCAATAATCAACCGCGCTGCAACGGTTACACGCCCGCTCGTACAAGTGAGAACTGAGAACTGAGTAATTAACTCTATAATCACTGTTATATCATTACTAGTGTCTAGGAGTACTGGTACCAAAAGAAATCTGTGTATGCGTGACGAGCGTAAGAACTTTCGTGCGATCATTCGGCTTCCGCATCATCAACAATCACCCGCGTCGTGTCAGTTACTCGTTCGCTCGTCTGAATGATATTGTGCACTGGTAATCATACATCAATTGAGATAAGCACTTATGAATTAGAATGTAAACAGTGCAACCTGCGACTTTCTTTCATCGTCTCAGAATACAGTTGTTCATACCAGACGTAGAAAAGTGTTGTGTTTTAACGTTGAGTGGCTCCCCTAAACCCGCTTGCATATTTCGACAGATAATTTCAGGCAAGCCAGCAGCAGTGTGGAGCAGAACAGTACGACCGCCGCGGGATTATCAGGTACGTGGTGTGGACCGGGGGCGCATGGTTAAGAAGAAGAGAAACCAGAAGTTTAAGGGTCCCTCCCCCGCCATTTGTACCCTCACGAGTGTTACAATGTATTAATATAATTCTAATTTCGCCCTGTTGTCTTAGGTCCCTGGTTCACCATAGTTGCCTCTGCACCGTTTTGGATAGCGCCGTTTTACCATGCACAGTACACTTTAACCACGACGGCACGTGAACCGTTTACAGCAAAAACTGTTTTGGAAATGCTTCCACCCTTATCCCGAAAGCCAATGAACATGCCCTTTAGGACTTTAGATCAATCGCTGCGTTTCTGCATTACAGCAATGACTGCATAGATCACCGTGTCCCTCGGATAGGCTTTGTATAACTTCTACCGGAAGTGATGCCACCTGCCCTCTGTGACTAGTTATTGCAGTAATACATCTACATCACTGTATGGTATAAATATTTCAGACAGCAGCATTAAATGGTGGTTTCTCCTACAGCGCTCTCCATACTTTGCTCTTATTACCACCATCACCAATTCACAGTCCGCCCCCGGTAGCTGAATGGTCAGCGTGACGGATTGTTAATCCTCTGGGCCCGGATTCGATTCCCGGCTGGGTCGGGAAATTTTCTTCGCCTAGGGACTGGGTGTTGTGCTGTCCTCATCATCATCCCATCGTCCTCCTCGACTGCAGGTCGCCGAAGGGGCGTCAAATTGAAAGACCGGCACCCGGTGAACGGCCTGCCCAGCGGGAGGCCCTGGCCATACGATTAAATAAATAAATAAACCAATTCACCAAACAGTTGGGCCGTTTCATTGTTAACATACTGTCACTCACTCACTGTTGCATCACTGAAGTGACACTTGCCTCCACGGTTATAGCCTAAGTATTTTAAACAAAGAAATGCAAGACGGGTGAGAAATAAGTACAGCTATACTCACATGTTACCAGTCCAATAAGGTTTCTGTAAGACTTCATACATAATCGAGCTGCAGCAGCATCATGCTTGCAGCTGCCGAAGAGTAATGTGGGCCGCGAGGACTAGCGCGTCTTGTCACGGTCCGCACGGCTCCTTCTGTTGGAGGTTGGAGCCCTCCCTCGGGCATGAGTGTGCGTGTTTTGTCCTTAGTTCAAGTTAGACTAAGTAGTGCGTAAGCTTAGAGACCGATGCCCTCAGCAGTTTGGTCTCATAAGACCTTACCACAAGTTTCCTAATTTTTCCTGTAATCTGATAATCAGGCACCCGTGAAATGTATGCAGTTCGCCGCTCTACCTCCGAGGATGTCTGCCGCAGACGGAGACGAAACGTCAGGGGAGAGTCTTTTATATACTCGTATAAAAAAAATGGTTCAAATGGCTCTGAGCACTATGGGACCAAACTTCTGAGGTCATCAGTCCCCTAGAACTTAGAACTACTTAAACCTAACTAACCTAAGGACACCACACACATCCATGCCCGAGGCAGGATTCGAACCAGCGACCGTAGCGGTCGCGCGATTACAGACTATAGCGTCTAGAACCGCTCGGCCAACCCGGCCGACTTTTATATTTCGACTACGGCCTATCAGCCCGGAAGTTTTAAGTGAAGATGGAGTTCCTCTGTTTGGTAAAGAGTTGTGTGTTATCTCTGACAGGTCGCGTTACGGTATGCAGAGACGAGTAGAAGTCTGCATCCAGGAAGAGTAGTATGTGACCAAAGCGTAAGAGACAAGAGGGCGCGAGGTAGAGCAAGCACACTGTATAACACGCTGCCAGATAGCTCTTTAACTTTTGAATCGATTTCCTCATTACTATTTTCTCTATGTACTTGATGATTTCATTCCTAAAATTTTGTTCTTGGTTTTTGATACATCCTGTACATGATCAGTTTCCCAGAATAGCTGATTTACTTGTGTTACGGGTTTTAATCACGTTTATTGTTTACCGTTTCTAATTTTCTACTGAGGTCTACGCAGAAACGACACACCGCTAGTTAAATTGTGCCAGGCACGGACACTTGCGTGTGAACTACGGCTCCATTAACGTCCACGTCATAAATCTTATGACCGTGGAACTACACTTGCAATGTTCTGGCTAGCACATGCAAGCACTGTTTCTCCTAACCTTTTATGGTACACCAAAAACTTGTCTTTGCCGATAGTTTCTCTTCACTCTAGCAGAGTGGTTCCCAATCTGGGGGTAGTTACCACTTGAGGGGGAAAAAGTAAAGCAGGAATATACAGTTTCGTTTCAATCACGAAACTAAATTACTTTCAAAACATCATTTCTTTTATCATTATTTCGTAAGACTGCAATACTGAACACAAAACTTGAACTTCTATGTATATAAATAAAAGATAGAGTGAGTATTTTGAACTATAACGGTAAGATAGAGTGAGTATTTTGAACTATAACGGTACTGGTCTGAACTGGTTTCCTGCTTGTGTGTTGCAACGCTGGATAATGCAAGTGGTGTAATTACGTAAATGCACCCTGATAAAAAACAGTCGCCAAATCTATCGGAAGCTATATAATTGTATTTGAATAATCACTTATAGAATTAACTACAAAACGTAAAACTGCACCCTAAACGAGCATTCCTGTGCAGTTGGTAGTGTAATAAACGACTTGCAGTAGCCACTCAAAGCTAACAGAACCGAAGTGATAATTAAAACTACAAATTGAAATTTGAAGAATAAATAGACAAAGCCTCTCTGTGAAAATGTCCTGTAATTTTTCGAACGCAAACTGACTAGGTAAATTCCAATCACTAAATGATACCCACGCCAATGTAAAACTTCACTCCAAGAGTACGTGTGTCTGGACAAGAAATTAAATCGTTTCCTAAATTGAATCTCGTAATAATGTTGATAAGCAACCAATGACTGTGAATGATGTAACTGTGTCCTGACTGTAATTTTAAACTGGCCCTAAAAATGCATGTGCCTTATCTGCACAATAAGAAACACGGTACTGGTCGAAAGTGCTGAACATTAAAAATACAGCGCAGCAACAAACAAGGTAAAAGAAAAGAAAGCCTTGCGCTGTTTAATGCAAAGATTAGGTTAGTGGTTTTTTAACGTCCCGTCGACAACGAGGTCATTAGAGACGGAGCGCATGCTCGGGGTTAGGGAAGGATGGGGAAGGAAATCGGCCTAGCCCGTTCAAAGGAACCATCCCAGCATTTGCCTGAAACGGTTTAGGGAAATCACGGAAAACCTAAATCAGGATGGCTGGAGACGGGATTGAACCGTCGTCCTCCCGAATGCGAGTCCAGTGTGGGACTAATGCAAAGACATTCAGCTATTATAAGCACATCATCTTTTAGCTTTAGCCACAGTGTTCCTCAGAGCGCAATGCCGCTACACCCAATAAACAATTCAGATTTACGTGGCGATGCTGTGAAGGATACTGCATTTACTAAATGATGTAAAAAAGACAGGCATTCAAAAGCTACAGGTTGGGGCAAATGAAAGTAGCGCGGAGGAATGTGTTCCAGGGTACAAAGAAACACAACAGCAGGAAGAAATACAGTAGATAGCTGACTGTAGCAGATACCAAAAGTGACCACCATTTGTCTTTGACACTTTTGGGCCCTCGTCAGCAAATTGCTGATGATGAATGGGAGCTAGACTGCTGGAATTGCCGCAGTCTCATCCGAAATGTTCTGTTGCAGTACTTAAAGACTGTAAGGGTTGTTGCGATGCACCCTGCATTTCAGGGCTCCAAACACAAAGTAATCACACACTGACAGATCATATGACTTGGGTGGCCAGCTATGGCCGCGACCAAACTGACCTCTGCTAACATTTATGTCACGTATGAAGATTACGTTAATGCTCTCGAAGGTTCGACCGGATGTATGGGCAGTTGCCACTTCGTGTTGGAAGCAACTGTAGGTCTTTTCCTCCTCCGTTAATGATGCCATAAATGGTTCCAAAATGTTGGCAATATAACGCGCGGAAGTCAGCGTCTGGTTAAACGAAATGAGACCAACAATGCGTCTCCAGACACTGCACACAATCACCAACCATCTGACCATACAATGGTATTTCGTGGAAGCTATACCGATTCTCCGCTGCCCAGAACCTGTGACACAGTGTCCACGTGATAGCTTTTGTCACCCTTCGTACATACAATGTATGACGGACCTCTTACCAATATTACTCACTGCCTCTCCTTTTCCATTCACTTGCATAGAGAGGCCAAAATTCATGTATACATGCCTCGGTCCATCACCCTTCGTGGACCATGGACCTTGCCGTGGTGGCGCGGATTGCATACCTCAATGTACACATGGCTGTACCACAGGGGTAAGTACAACGAAGGGGTCTCTGTGAGAAGACTAGATAAAAATGTGGTTCCAGACGAATGGCACCTACCTTTTCAGTAGTTGCAGGAGCAACAGTCTGATTGGTTCATACGACTTTGAAACATCGCCCAACGTGGTCATGCTGTGTTGAAAATGCGAAAGGCTGAAAGTGAAGGGGAAACTAAAGACATTATTTTTTCCTCGAAAACTTATAACTCTACTGTACTGCTTAATGGTGATAGCATTCTCCTGGGTAAAATATTCCGGAGGTAACATAGTCCTCTATACGAAACTCTGGGCTGAGACTACTCAGGAGGATAATGTCATCATGTAAAAGAAATGTGTCCTTCTATTGCTCGGAGCGAGGAATGTTAGATCTTTTAATTGGATTGGTACTTTAAAGCATTTAGAAATGGAAACGTATGAGTTGAAGGTAGACATAGTGGATATCAGTGAAGTGTGGTGGCAGGAAAAACAGGACTTACAATGAGGTCAGTACAGAACTACGAATACAAAATCATACAACCCTAATGCAGTAATACGCCTCAAACTGAGTAGGAAAGAAGGAATGCAGGTGAAGGAATGCAGATACTCCACTATGAGAAGCGTAGTGAACACAGTATCATGGCCTAGACAGGCACGTTGCCAGCACCCACCACAGTGGTACTTATTTGTTACCAACTAGCTCCGCAGATGATGAAGAGACTGAAAGGCTGTATGATAATATAAACGAAACTAACCATATAGTTACCGGAGAAGTAAATTTAATAGAGACGGATGGTGGATTTAGAAAAAGGAAGAAAAGGAGAATTAGTTCGAGAGCATGGATTTGAGGAAAGGAATGAAAGGGGAAACTACCTGGCAGAATTTTGCACAGAGTATTCTTCAGTCATTACTAGCATTTGTTTTAATAATCATGATATATACTTGGATATTTGGAGGAAAACTGGTTACGCATTAAAATTTCTGACTGATTATGCGTATAATTGTAAGACATTCTGCGACATGGTTTTAAACTGTAAGATATTTCCCGGGGCAGAAGTGGGCTCTGATCATAACTAATTTATTATGGACTGCATATTAGAACTGAAGAAATTACAAAAAAGGTAAGAATTTAAGGAGATGATGTACAGATCAAATGCAAAGAAACAAAGGCTACTGAGAGTTCCAGAGAGAGCATTAGGAAATATTGGACTGAAACTGGGGAAAGGAAGACAATGGAAAGCAAATGGGTAGCTTTGGAACATTAAGTAGTAAAGGCAGCAGAGAATCGTGTGGGCAAAAAGAGAAAACCTAGTAGATATCCTTAGATACCACGGAAGATATTGAAATTGACAACAGCACAAAATGTGAAACTGCAGCAAATAAAACAGGTGAGAAGGAAGAAGACATTTAAAAAATGAGATTGAGATAAAATATAAAATGGCTAAGCAGGAATGACTAGGGAACAAACGGAGTTTTGTAGAAACATACCTGACTATGGGGGGAGATAGGTTCCCCATACAGGAAAATTAAAGAGGTTCTGAGCAAAGAAAATCATCTATCTGAATATCAAGAGCTCAGACCGCATGCCAGCGCTAAACAACGAAGTGAAAGCCGAAAGGTAGAACGAACATTATAGGCAGAGAAAAGGAAGTAGATGATGATGAGTTGGAAGATAAAACATTACAAGAAGTATTTGGCAGCACTGAAAGGGCTCCTGCAGAAGATGAAATTGTTTCAGAATTATTGAGATCCATGGGAGACAAACTATCCCCCGTTGTGTGCAAGAAGTATAAGACGAGGAAAATCCGTTCAGACTAGAAAATGAATGTAACATTCTAATTTCCAAGTAGGCCGCTGCTCGCATGTGTGAATATTAGACTCGAATTACTTATAAAAAAATGTGAAAACTGATAAAATCCAACCTCGGAGAAGATCAATTTGGATACCGGAGTAATATAGGAAGACACGCAACAATACTAACCCTATATAAAGAGTGTACATAAAGTCTAGGAACACATTCAATAATTTATTGCACAAGAACTAAACATTTTATAGATCTCATACATATTGCATTTTGAAAAGAATGTCTGAAAGTTTTTTTATTTCTTTTTATTTTTTTTTTTTTTTTGTACGAACATTCGATTTGCGGACCATGAGTGACCCGGCAGATATCAATACGGTAATGGAATTCTTGCCATACCCATCCCAGCGTGGCGTCGTCGACTGTGGCAGTCGCTTCCTGTATTATCTCAGGGAGCTCTGCGACATCACGTGGTAGAGGCGGTACATACTCCAGATCTTTAATGTTGTCCCCACAGAAAAAGTCACTCGGAGTGAGATCTGGTGATCGGGGAAGCCACTTCATGAAACAGCTGTCCTCTTCTGTAGCACGGCTGATCCATCGATGCGGCAGCTCCATTTTCAGGTACCCACGAACTTCACGATGAAAATGGGGTGTAGCCCCATCCTGCTGAAAGATGAACGGAGAGTCCGATTGCATTTGAGGCATCAGCCATTGCTGTAACAGGTCCATGTAGGAATATCCAGTGACAGTACTCTCGGCGATGAAGAATGGCCTGTACAGTTTTCAATGGGACAAGGCACAAAAAAAAACATTTAACTTTGGGGAATCACAATGCATTCGTATAGAAGCTTTGTACCTCAGATTCGACAGTTATGCCTGTTAACTTTCTCATTAGTGTGAAAGTAGCTTCGTCGCTAACAATTAAGCTATCAACAATGTCATCCCCATCCTCATTCAATTGTTGCAGCTGCGAACAAAACTCAAAACGCTTGTCTTTGTCGTCGTCATTGAACTTCTGCACTAGCACCAATTTGAATGGTTTCATACATAGATTCTGTCGCAGGACTTTCCACACTGTCACTGGAACCATTTAGAGTTCACGGGATGCACGACGCACCGATTTCTTTATACTCCTTATGAATGTCCATCGTACGCGCTCTACATTCACTTCAGTCACGCTGGGACGTACGTTTCTCTATGCCAGGCACAAGCAACCCGTCGTAACGAATTTGTTGTGCCAGTGGTAAATGGCCTTCCTAGTTGGTGGCCTCTTACCGTATTTGGCTCTAATCACACAGAAAACTGGCTCCGCACCTGAACTCGCCATGTTTGCGAGTAGCGCTGACTATCGGCAAATTACCAAACTACACTGTGGCGGTATACTTGAAAAAAAAAAAAAAAAAAAAAAAAACTTTCAGGGTTTCTCTTCGAAATGACATCTCTATGATATCTGTTCAATGTTTGGTTCTTGTGCAATAAATAACTGAAAGTGTTCGGGGACTTTACGTACACCCTGTATTATCTTAAAAGAGAGGTTGAAGAAAGGATATCCTACACTTGCAGTATTTGTATATTTGGAGAAAACTGAAAACTGCTGACAGAGTTGATTGTACTATGCTCTTTCACATTTTGATGGTAGCGGGAATAAAACACGCACTGCGAAAAGTCAAATATATAGCTTGTACGGAAACCAGTCCGACTCAACAGACGTGAAAGCAAAGCAGTTGTTGAGAGAGGAGTGAGGCAGTGTTGCAGTCTGTACACTGAGTAAGTAGCAAAGGAAACCAGGGAGAAATTTGCGAAAGGAATTAGAGTTCAGGGAAAAGGAATAAAACCGTTGCGGTTTGTCGATGGCACTCAAATTCTGTTAGAGACGGCAAAGGATTTGGGAAAGTAACTCAACGGAATAGATACTGTCTTTAAAAAAAAAGAGATTTTAAAGTGAATATCAACAAAAGCAAGGCGAAGGTAATGCAATGAAGTTTAATTAAATTAGGCAAATCCGTGGAATTTAAAATAGGCAAAGAGACACTAAAAGTAGACCATTTGTTTTGTTACTTGGGCAGCAAAACAACGTGGTAGCCGAAATAGAGAGCAAATAATATATAGACTGACAATAGCAAGAAAAAATTTTCTAAGACTGAAGGATTTTTTAAGTGTGATATAAAAAGTATTAGGAAGTTTTTTACGAAGGTATTTCGTTGGAGTGTAGCTTTGTATGGAAGAGAAACATGGACAATAAGTGATTCACATCAAAAGAAAATAGAGGCGTTTAAAATGTGGTGCTGACGAAGAATGCTGAAGATTGGATAGGTCGACTAACTAATGAGAGGAAATGAATCGAAAGAAAGTAAAGGAAACCAAATGAATGTAGGTTGCAATAGCTATTCGGAGATGATAACGCATGCACAGGTTCGAGCACCGTGTTGTGTAATAGCAGACCAGTCTTCGGAATGAAGTTCATAACAACTATGTGCCTCGGTATGTACTGTTATCATTCATATCAGATTCTGCCGGTCTCTACGTGCGACATACGTAACAGAAAGAAAGTCATTCGGACAACGATTTTCTAAATTTTTTCTAGAAGGTTTAGAGTGAGCAACTTCGCCTTTCTTCCAGATATTCTCGTTTATAGTTCCTGAACATGTTTTCTCCACTTTCAGGGGGACCAACCACATCATAACAGAATTCCTTCGATGCTCGCTGTTAGGCACCTGATAATGACTCCACGTGCAATGGAAGTACTCTACAATTAGTCGCACTTCACAGATGCGCTGTTGTTTCCTACAATCCTTCCAACGATTCTAAGACTTCTATTCTCCTTCCTTACAACTGATGTCGTCTTCACCCCATTTCATATACTTTCGTAGCGTTACGCCTAGATATTTAAACGACGTGACAATCTCTAACAGTTCACAACTGACAAAAACACCTGAAATTTTTCTTCCTGATGCAGACATTTTCCGTACATGGTATAGGTCTTCCTTGCGAAAAATGATATATTTCAGTGAGATAATAATGTATCTCATGTGGAAGACAGAACGCACTGTCTGTTGTCTGTAGCGAACGTATGAAAACTTTCTGCGACGGGGTGAGTGAAACGGAAACTGCAGGTTTTACGCCACCGGTCTGATATTTTAGATGGACGTAATGATTCTCTGACCATCAATAACCATGTAAAGTCTTTATATGTTTTACTCGAACCCTTGTCCAGCTTAAACTCAGTGTAGATACTTTAATAAACGACACCGTGCGATTTTTGAGATCATTTGCGTCACTGGTACTTGAACGGTACACAGTATTAGACATTACTTCAGACAGGTCCCGATGGTCTAACTACTCCGTCTCACTGCCAGCACTTCCTTACAACTGTCACACTCTTGACTCAGGACATTTGACGTCAGCGAATGTGTGAAGACTTTTATTTGATTGTGTCAGAAACGGGAGAAGGAGTCTACAGCTGATAAAAACTGTTGGCTTTCGTGAGTCAAAGTTTGTAAAGTGCGACTCTACGGTCAAATGATAGTTTTTCACTCAACAGTATTTCTGACAGGAAGATATTTCAGTTATTAACGAGACACCAAACCGTCATAAACAGGAGACAACACACAGGGTTATGTATGAACCATAATATAAGAGCGGGATGAGCGTTATTCAGTATAACTGCGAACGGACCTCTTCTGTATCACATTCTGTCGTTCTAACAAACACTTGTCGTAAACGGTGTATCCGTCAGTGATAATTTTCTGCTGTAATATACATGGTGTAAAAATATCTGTTTTATTGGTGCTGACAGGACGTCCCTCAAAATGATAAATCGGTCAGAAGGCCAACATGTGCCGCCATTAATACACTACTGGCCATTAAAATTGTTACACCACGAAGATGACGTGCTACAGAAGCGAAATTTAACCGACAGGAAGAAGATGCTGTGATATGCAAATGATTAGCTTTTCAGAGCATTCACACAAAGTTGGCGACGGTGGCTACACCTACAACGTGCTGACATGAAAGTTTCCAACCGATTTCTCATACACAAACAGCAGTTGACCGGCGTTGCCTGGTGAAACGTTGATGTGATGCCTCGTATAAGGAGGAAAAATACGTGCCATCAGGTTTCCGACTTTGATAAAGGTCGGATTGTAGCCTATCGCGATTGCGGTTTATCGTATCGCGACATTACTGTTCGCGTTGGTCGAGATCCAATGGTTTTTAGCAGAAAATGGAATCGGTGGGTTCAGGAGGGTCATACGGAACGCCGTGCTGGATCCCAACGGCCTCGTATCATTAGCAGTCGAGATGACAGGCATCTTATCCGCATGGCTGTAACGTCTCGATCCCTGGGTCAACAGATGGAAACGTTTGCAAGACAACAACCATCTGCACGAACAGTTCGACGACGTTTGCAGCAGCATGGACTATCAGCTCGGAGATCATGTCTGCGGTTACCCTTGACGCTGCATCACAGACAGGAGCGCCTGCAGTGGTGTACTCAACGACGAACGTGGGTGCACGAATGGCAAAACGTCATTTTTTCGGATGAATCCAGGTTCTGATTACAGCATCATGATGGTCGCATCCGTGTTTGGCGACATCGCGGTGAACGCACATTGGAAGCGTGTATCCATCATCGCCATACTGGCATATCACCCAGCGTGATGGTATGGGGTACCATAGGTTACACGTCTCGGTCACCTCTTGTTCGCATTGACGGCACTTTGAACAGTGGAAGTTACATTTCAGATGTGTTACGACCCGTGACTCTATCCTTCATTCGATCCCTGCGAAACCCTACATTTCAGCAGGATAATGCACGACCGCATGTTGCAGGTCCTGTACGGGCGTTTGGCTGCTGCCCTGGCCAGCACATTCTCCAGATCTCTCACCAATTGAAAACGTCTGGTCAAGGGTGGCCGAGCAACTGACCCTTCCCAATACGCCAGTCACTACTCTTGATGAAATGAGATATCGTGTTGAAGGTGCATGGGCAGCTGCACCTGTAAACGCCATCCAAGATCTGTTTGACTCAATGCCCTGGCGTATCAGTCTGGCCAGAGGTGGTTGTTCTGGGTACTGATTTCTCACGATTTATACACCCAAATTGCGTGAAAATGTAATCACATGTCAGTTGTAGTATAATATATTAGTCCAATGAATACCCGTTTATCATCTGCATTTCTTCTTGGTGTATCAGCTTCATGGGCTAGTAGTGTACAAAACCATCAGAGCAGATGGACTGTTTTACTGTAGGTATTATTCTGTACTTACATATACACAGTCTGACATCCAATGTACATACTAAAAGGCACACCCTCACCACTACGATTTAACGTCTAAATTATGATAACAGAGACTTATAATGATGTCGAGTTTATGAGCTAGCACTGGTCTTGTCTAAATGACTACAGCATCGTAAGTGAAAGATAGGAGAAACAGTCAAACAAACTATACATCAAAATAAGCCGATGTCCCTTGTAACTAAAAGCAAATGTTTGTAGCGATTAATAGCGAGCAACGTCATATTCGTGATTACTCACTTGGTTTTGTATTGTGCTGTCAATAAAACCAGCTCAGAGAGCATTATTAACACAGCCATATTAGCTGGATAGCCCACAACGGATTCGAGTCACTCAGCTAAGCGTGTTTTACTGACTTTCCATCCTATTTAGTACGGATGGAGAACTGCATTCGTGTTTGAATACACTTTATCCAAGCGCTATAAATAAAATCAACAGTTTAAATAATAGTGATAAAACAGAACAGGTGATAGTACAACGTGAACCAAAAGAACGAAGTTTTGGAATGCAGATTAATGGATGAGCACAATTACTTTACATATGTTTATTTACATCAATGTACAATACAGACTACGCCAAGACTGAATGTCACAAGAATTTTATTTCTTGAATATGACATCCGATAGATGATCTCCATCTCGGCGCACACATTCGTGCAACGTGATAGGAACCTTGTGCGTGGTTCGACCTAACATTTAAACAGGAATCCCGGAGATTTCCTTTCGTATTCGCGCTTTATGTTATTCGATGGTAACCGGTCGATAACGGTAAAACCCGCTCTTAAGGTTTCCGCACAAGAAAAAATCATATGTTCACATTTCAGACGATCTTGGGGGGCCACGCAGTGTCACCGTCCCTTGAAATGACACGGTTACCAAACAATCATCGCAAAGCTAACATCGATAACCATGCCATACATGCGTTTGCTCCGCCTTGCTGAAACCAACTGTTGGCGGGAAACTGGGACAGTTCATGCGCAAAAGAACTTTCCATCATGGCAATATACACTGGGTGTGCACACATCATCATCATCTTGAAAAAAAAGAAAAGTTAGAGTGGACTATAACGGCACTCGATGGCACGGCGCACCGTGCAGTTTACTAGCTGCTGTGCAATGGACGCTCTTGTAACTGACGTAGATTTTTCTGGGATCAACAGAGAAAATTCGGTCTATTCAGAAGCCACTACGTGGAAGTGTGCTTCGTCCGAAATCCACAGGCTGTTAATGAAATTGGCGTCGTCGTGCAGTTTTGCCAACATACGTTCAGCATGATGTCAACACAGACCGTTAGGTTGAAGTTGTTGAACGATCTGCAGCTTATACGGATGGAAATTCAAATCCACTTTCGTTGAACACTCGAAGGATGCCAGGGTACAACCTCTGCGTGACGACGAAGACAGCGCTGTGGGCTTCTTACCAAAGCAGTTCGCACATCCTCGATACTGTCTCCTCTACGAGCGGTCCGAGGTCTCCCTGCAGGTTGCTTCTTCAGTGCAGAACGCGATGCTTAAAAATTGCTGAACCAGGAGTCGGTTGCATGCGCTCGGGGGAACACAACCATGCTGTTCGATGTCGAAATAACGTCGAAATTGTCGACGTGCGGCCTCCACACATTCATTCTTGTAACAGGCTTTAACTGCGTAGGCACGTTGCACAGAGTTCCGTTGATAAATGTTTACTGTTTACTAAATGGCAAGACAGTGCGAAAAGCATTCTTCGGGTGGTACTGTCGCGAACATCTACGGAAAATGTTTGAAGGACTGTCAAACCAAGAGTAGGTAAAATGGAGTTGGATGATGTAACGTAACAGCTTAAATTTGACCAAAAAATTATTAAAATGGCTTGAGAAAACTATGACTATAAAAATCGACAGGTAAAATTATTGATGATTTCAAATAAAGTTTAATACGTCGATGCTTTCTAACAATGTTAATGGCTTCTGAAATCTGTTAAAAGTAAATAAAATAATATACAGTGTTTAAAGAAAGCAAAAACATAATAATAAATATTTTCTATAGTTATAACGACTGTAATTTTCATAGGCTAATTTGTATATGTACACCAATTTTGACAAAGCAAATGAGAAAGTTGGGAATCCGCTTCGGGTTTTCGGCTCGCGGTTGTGGGATATGAGCTTGGGGCTAAGTGACGTGGAATGAACGGAGCGAAACGAAAAGACAATAGTCGTAGTCAGAATAGCTTTGGTGTGTACGTAGCTGTTCCAGATCTGAAAATGTCAAAATTTTGAAAGTGCTAAACTGTGAAAACTCGGGTGATAGTTGGTGTGGCAGCAGTATGTGTGTCGTAGAGTCGTCTCCAGAAATTGCGATTTTTGGAAATCAAGAGAATCCTATATTCACCTAAGATGGGATTTGGAGCCAACACAACTTCAAGGAAAATGACTACTGCCAACAGCGTGGTAGTAATAAAATAATTCCATCTTACGGGGGACGTGAAGATCCTTGCCATTTATCATCCTCGACTGCAGTACCATAATAACTATGATAAACAAAGAAAGACTTTTTAGTTAATCTAAGTAATCATAGGCGTAATGCGTATCACAGTCACAAACATCACATCTTTCCGCTGAATAGAAACAGTTAGTCGTACATTCCTATTACATTCGTTATCCGAAAGTCACAAACACAATATCAAGTTCATTGTTTTTTCAAATAATCTGAGTAAATCTAAACGGTCAAAAGATTGAATAAAGTATTTTCAGACTTGTGACAACGAAAGATTGTCGTAACTGTATTTAGCTGGAAAAGACAGCTTTAAATTTATTTGTGTGGATACAAATTTGTCTGGCCGCACTGCTTAATCTTCACATATTCAGTTTTCAATAATAGGTAACTGCCAATTTTTAACATGGTAGCCATTGAGCTACGACAAAATCTCACAGCATTCACCCATATTGACTGCAAGTAGAACATTAAAAATAGTTCTAATAATGTGAATTCTTTTCAGTAAAAGTTAAATAAATTCCGAAAGAATAATATAAACTAGAACTTTCAGAGTTAGTGGACGGTTTTACGGTAACATTATACCAGTCTACAATCCGTTTGCTTCTGCTGTGAGTACAAAAGTACAAGACAGGCAGTGAAATGTTTCTTCGGTGTAATGTCCTTTGCTATATGCCCAAATTATTTCTAATAAAAGTCCATTATCTTCGTGGAACTTTAGAGAGAAGTCCAAGTGAAAAGTGGGTACCAAAAAATTAACAATATTCCGTTGTGTTTTACATGATCAATTGAGTAGCTATCTTTGTTGGAATCAGCAAAATAGTAATAGCTATATAGCGCAGATTAAATGCCAATGCTCAGCAGAGCGAAGATCTTTCTGCGAAGAGAGAGAGCCAGAGAGAGAGAGAGGGAGAGAGGCGAGTAATGAGATGCTCTGTAACAAAACGTGAGGCAAGGGTTGGGTTGTGCGCTGCACGGTCGTAAAGCAGGACGATACAGTGGTTTTTAAACATCACAGAAAGCAAGCACTGCTAAAATTTGCTAGTTTCATAGATAAAAAGATATACTTTCCCTACTACGGGATCATAAAGATGTTCGATTGCACGCTATTCTTGTACCTTAAAAAGAAAATCGGTTACACCTGGATTCGGCGGGTTAGATTTTTTTATTTATTTATTGCCAAATTATAGACCTGTTACCTGATGTTTAAAACAGGTCGTAAATCTTACAGTTTTCGTTTTTCATCTTTTTACAGTTTTCTTTCCATTTGTTTTATCTACAGGCGGGTTAGATTACAACGTCTAAGCTTAGTCATACATCGTGGAGGTCGGAGACTTGCCCGCTCTGTAAAGTAAGATAGGCAGCGATCTGTGGCATACCTGACGACAGGGCTCACTGCTGGAGCTGCACAAGTGATTTGGTGCTCCCCTAGCAAACAACCCCTTGATGTTCCCTTGTTTATCCGATGCACGAAATATGCACTCCGCCCACGGTCGCAGCCTTTGGGACACTCACCTGGGCTTCCAGTAGACCTGTGGCAGAAATCGAAGGGACCATGACAGCTGTGGACTTCGAGAACGTTACTACGGACCACCTGCGTCCCTTCATGCATGATGTCTCCTTGGCGACGATAACTTATTCCAGCAAGATAACTGCCTGCGTCAAAAAGTCACATTTGCGCTACATTGGTTCGAAGAGCATGATAGATTACTTATGAAGTCTTGGTCACCATATACACCTGATCTAGATTCGATGAAATAAAGAGACGCTTTTGGGAGAAATCTCCGAATCACAAGCCACTGTCCAGAAAATCACGGGAGCCGCGTAACCTATAAACAGATATCTGGTGCCACATACCTCCGGAAACCAACCAAGTACTTGTGGAATCCACAACACGCAGATTCCCTGGTTTATTGCGTTCCTAAGGTGGACCATCATGTTGGTAAACAGGTAGGTGGTCACAAAGGTTTCGCTCTTCAATGTTGTTCATTGAAAGGCATTTATATTTGCAGATGATATCCTGGAAGTATAAAACTGATTTTCGATGAACTCTCGCTCAAGGTGCCGTACTGTTTCAAGACAAAAAAGTGCCTAATTGAGATATAATACAGAAGTAGCTTAACTCTTGCCGTTTCAGTCGCTGAGATATTTTTTGTTTTTATTTTATGGAAATTTTATGTTTTTCACAAATTGCAACGCCTTCTAAGGTTCAGATACTAATTAAGACCATACAAACATGACCTTTTCCGAATGTACTTCTGACAAAAAAGCTATTCTGGTAGCTGGAGTCCTAAGTGTTTGTTAATCATAGCTTTTGCGTTCTTATGGAGATGGTACCATTGTAGCAATTCACTAATTTAACTTTAAAATCTTTTTAATGTAGCGACATTTTCATCCACTGTTGCACTTCGTTAGGGGTTGAGTTTCCACTGAAAGACATATTTTCTTACTTCTAACCTACAAGTCAAATACCAGTTGTTATAGATGTAGCCTTAAAAATCCTTTAGTAGTTCTTTAGTAATTATTTATGTCGAAAAAAAAAATATTTCACTAGCTATCTTACCCCATAGCGGTTGACTTTCAAAAAATTCTGAAACACGTATTTTTTATTTTCTGACTGACAAACCAAATATTAGTTTTCGTAGATCTAGCTTTAAAATTGCCTTAATAGCGACATACTTCCAAAAGCCTTTCATCCCCAATTTTACCTCCTTAGGTGTGGAATTTCGGATAGTCCCTCGTTAAGCGATGCCTACAATGTAAGACCCACAACCTCTCCTGGCTTCAAGTTTGTATCCTTAGCTGTATGGGCTGGGCGATGCTGGGTCAGTGAACCAGTCTGACTCTATTTGGCCTGCTTTGGGGTTGAGCCTCCAAAAACCAAAAAGTGGTTCAAATGGCTCGGAGGACTATGGGACTTAACATCTGTGGTCATCAGTCCCCTAGAACTTAGAACTACTTAAACCTAGCTAACCTAAGGACATCACACACATCCATGCCCGAGCCTGGATTCGAACCTGCGACCGTAGCGGTCTCGCGGTTCCAGACTGAAACGCCTAGAACCGCACGGCCACACCGGCCGGCCTCAAAAACAATGAAACACGTGTTTTTCATTTCGAACTGAGAAGTAAAATTTAAATTTTCATAGATTTAGCTTTAAAAATGCTTTCATATTAAAATATTTTCATTAATAATCTCATCCCCAATTTCACCTCCTTCGGGGCTCAGTTGCAGAACCAATGAAACACCTATTTTTTATTTGTAACTGAGAAGTCAAATAGTAGCCTTCATAGATGAGCTTTAAAAATACTTCAGTAGTTCTTTAATAATAATATATTTTCAAAAAAAATTTACATCCACAATCTTAAAGCCATAGTGTTGAATTTTTAAAAAGGCTGAAACACGTGTTTCTTTATTTCTGACAGAGAAACCAAATACCAATTTTCTTAGGTCCAGCTTTAAAATTGCTTTAATTGCGACATTTAAAAAATAATTCCTATGTCACCCCGTTAGTGTTGGAATTTCTTTCGTAAACATAGCCTACATTACAAGATCCATCCCTTCACCAAATTTCAAGTGTGTGTCTCTCGCAGTTTTAGCTGGGCGATGATGAGTCAGTCACTGAGTCAGTGAGGGCATTGCTTTTCATATACAGAGACAAATTATGTAACTATTCAGGCTCTCCCAGCGAGATATTGGCATGTGGAATAATCGGGTCTACTGCCGGATGTTTGCGTCGCTCTGGCACAAGATCTGGACAAGATCCTCCCATACGGGACTCTCAGGTAGCACCTGAAGAAGGCAACGAGTTACGAGGCCGAAATATTGTGCCAGAGCGACACAAACTTCCGACAGTAGACTCGATTATTCCACATGTAGAGACAAATTAGTTTCCACATAAGTTGACGAAATATGTTTAGGTGAGTTTAAATCACATGATAACTAAGCGCGTTTCTCTTTCAAGTACATAAATGAAAAATTGAAAAGAAAAAGAAATGATAATAGTAATAAAACGGGAAGAAATAAAAACTATACAAATGTGAAAAAGGGGTACGTATACACACAAACACAGACACACACACACACACACACACACACACACACACACATACACACAGTCACACACCTGTAATAAAAGAAAAAACCAATTGAGATCCAAACCTCAGGAAGTTGCTAACGCTTACATAAGCAGATGACACTCTAGATACTGAAAGTGGCAGTTATAGTGCCATATTTCGGAATCAACTAACTTTCAACTAGTTTGCAACACGAGAGAAAGCTGTGTTGCTTACGAATACTGAATTATACCCTAATCTGTAGTTAATTTTCCATTTTATCATAATAACTACAATGAAGTGCTTTAAATCTATAACACATATGTGAAAATGATAAACTATATTTGCAAACGAAAAAAATAGTGTAATATTTCAGGACACTCACTGAAGGTGCTTTGTAACTAATGCGAAACGCGCCTGGGTCCACAAAAGAAGTGCTTAATTACCGTAAATTAAGTGAACGTATATTTTTCATGTGCTACGTAGTTGGAAGTACTGAAAATTACTTTCCGGAAATTTTTAGCTTCCTACACTCATCCATTTACGCAGCTTTTGGATTCTTGTTGTTTGTATTCACGCCAGATACATACAGTCCTCACACTTAATATGGCATCTAATGATAATGAAGGTGAAACTTAAAATAATAACGTTCAGTATGAGAACTACTTCCATGTAGTTGGCAGAATAGCATATTGTTAAATAGGGCTCGTTGTAATAACGTAAAATTTCATTTTATGTCACTTCAAAATGCATAGTTTCACATTTGTCATTTTCTTTTGCATTTAACTATGTGCAAACACGGAAACTGTGTCATTCTAGCAATATCCACTGCTAACTCCACAACCGCTTCATTTTATATATCGGGCATGTGACCGTTCTGAGACCAACAAGCGGCGCATACGGCAGAAGTTAACTTTCAGGGCAAATATTTACTATTTACCACGTTAGGGTTTACAATGAATCGCAGTGCACCGCTGCGTCGAATAACAGTTCGTTGTTGTTCTGCTGGTCACATGTTACACTCGCAAACATGAACAAAACTCAGGCGAGCTGGCTGATTGCAATTCAACATTCGTGTTGCTAGCTCCATAGTACTGCAGAAAACATTGTTTTCAAATTCTTGTACACAATAAATTTGCGGGAATGGAAAACCAGTGCTATTCTAAGGCTGCTAACACTGCATAACAGACAGATAATACTGAAATTTTCTACCTCGTTCTAGTATCGTAGCCGAGCTAAATATACAGATCCTACCTTTTTTTTGTGGTTCATGGTGTGGGTTCCTGGTATCATGTCCTAGTTCATGAACCACGGGCAACGTATGAGTGGCCAAGTAAGTGGTCCCGACAGTCGGGATACCAGTTACTTTGGAATAAGGCTGGGCATCTCGGACATATTCCGACTCGTGGCCACCTTTGTGCTCAGACGCCAAAGACTACCAAATCCACCGGCTAGTCCCTCAACCGTTAAGGGTAAAACTCAATGGGACCCGGGGCAAGTAAGGCTAGTAATCTGCTTCCCTGGTACTATAAATATGATGCTGGCAACAATCAGAGCAAAATGCCTCGGACCTTTGGAGGTGACGGAATCCCACCTCTAATTGACAAACCAGGGACTCCTAAGATACGACTCAGCAAACATATGGTAACGAGAGGGGGGGCTATTAATATCAATGGGGGCTACTCTGGTAAGAAGGTAGAGCTGGCAGAGGCTGCAAGTAAGAGGGGGTTGGACGTTTCAGCTGTTGGTGACATTCGGATAAGGGGTGAGAAACAAGAGGAAGTGGGAGAATACATGGTCTACCTGTCAGGAGTCAAAGCAGGAATAGCCCAATGGGGTGTAGGGCTTTTCATCAGGAAAGAAATAGAACCCAGCGTAGTTGCAACAAGGTATGTAAACGAACGACTGATGTGGATAGATTTGACAGTGTCTAGCAAGAAATTTAGGATTGTGTCAGTATATTCGCATTTTGAAAGGACAGATCAAGATAAGATGGATAGTTTTTATGACGCATACAGTGATGTAGTTGTTAGAGTAAAGGACAAGGACAGTGTTCTGCCCATGGGTGATTTTAATGCCAGGATTGGAAATCGAACAGAAGGGTATGAAAAGGTTATGGGTAAATTTGGAGAGGATATGGAGGCCAACAGGAACGGGAAACAACTCTTGGATTTCTGTGCGAGTATGGGCTTAGTAATCACAAACTCCTTTTTTAAACATAAGAACATTCACCGGTATACTTGAGAAGGCACGGGAACCAGATCTGTCATTGACTATATAATAACAGATCAGGTATTCAGGAAGGCTGTGAGGGACACACGTGTATTCAGGGGATTCTTTGATGACACTGATCACTATTTAATCTGCAGTGAAATTGGTATTGTGAGGCCGAAAGTGCAGGAGGTCAGGTCCATGTGTAGGAGGATAAGAGTGGAGAAACTTCACGATAAGGAAGTCAGACACAAGTATATAACAGTGATCTCAGAAAGGTACCAGTTAGTTGAATGTAGTCAATTGCAGTCACTGGAAAAGGAATGGACAAGGTACAGGGACACAGTACTAGAAGTGGCCAAAGAATGTCTTGGAACAGTTGTGTGTAATGGTAGGATGAAGCATACGGCTTGGTGGAATGACACAGTCAAGGCAGCCTGTAAAAGGAAAAAGAAGGCATATCAAAAATGGCTACATACTAGAACTCAGGTAGACAGAGAAAGTTATGTTGAAGAAAGAAACAAAGCCAAACAGATAATTACAGCATCCAAGAAGAAATCTTGGGAAGACTTTGGAAACAGTTTGGAGACCTTGGGTCAAGCTGCTGGAAAACCATTCTGGAGTGTAATCAGCAGTCTTCGAAAGGGAGGTAAGAAGGAAATGACAAGTATTTTGGACAGGTCAGGAAAACTGCTGGTGAATCCTGTTGATGCCTTGGGCAGATGGAGGGAATATTTTGAAGAGTTGCTCAATGTAGGTGAAAATACGATCAGTAATGTTTCAGATTTCGATGTACAATGGGACAGGAATGATGATGGAAATAGGATGACATTTGAGGAAGTGGAAAAAAATGGTCAATAGATTGCAGTGCAATAAAGCGGCTGGGGTGGATGAAATTAAGTCGGAACTCATCAAATACAGTGGAATGTCAGGTCTTAAATGGCTACACAGGATAACTGAAATGGCGTGGGGGTCGGGACAGGTTCCATCAGACTGGACGAAAGCAGTAATCACACCAGTCTTTAAACATGGAAACAGAAAAGATTGTAACAACTACAGCGTTGATCAGCGTTGTGGGTAAAATCTTCTCAGGTATTGTTGAAAGGAAAGTGCGAGAATTAGTTGAGGACAAATTGGATGAAAATCTGTGTGGGTTTAGGCCTCTTAGAGGTTGTCAGGAGCAGATCTTTAGTTTACGGCAAATAATGGAGAAGTGTTACGAGTGGAACAGAGAATTGTATCTATGTTTTATAGATCTGGAAAAGGCATATGACCAGGTTCCTAGGAGGAAGTTATTGTCTGTTCTACGTGATTATGGAATAGGAGGCAATCTTTTGCAAGCAATTAAAGGTCCTTACATAGGTAGTCAGGTAGTAGTTAGAGTTGACGGTAAATTGAGTCCATGGTTCAGAGTAGTTTCATGGGTAGGACAAGCCTGTAACCTGTCTCCACTGTTGTTCATATTATTTATGGATCATATGTTGAAAACAATAAACTGGCTGGGTGAGATTAAGATAGGTGAACACAAAATAAGCAGTCTCGCATATGCGGATAACTTAGTTGTGATGGTAGATGCTATTGACAGTTTGCAAAGTAATATTTCAGAGCTAGATCAAAAATGTAAGGACTATGGTATGAAGATTAGCATTTCCAAAACAAAAGTAATGTCATTGGCAAAGAGATACAAACGGATTGAGTGCCAAGTAGGAGGAACAAAGTTAGAACAGGTGGACAGTTTCAAGTACTTAGGATGCATATTCTCACAGGATGGCAACATAGTGAAAGAACTGGAAGCGAGATGTAGCAAAGCTAATGCAGTGAGCGCTCAGCTACGATCTACTCTCTTCAGCAAGAAGGAAGTCAGTACTAAGACTAAGTTATCTGTGCACCGTTCAATCTTTTGACCAACTTTGTTGTCTGGGAGCGAAAGCTGGGTGGATTCAGGTTACCTTATCAATAAGGTTGAGGTTACGGATATGAAAGTAGCTAGGATGATTGCAGGTACTAGTAGATGGGAACAATGGCAGGAGGGTATGTACAATGAGGAAATCAAAGAAAAACCGGGAATGAACTCTATAGACGTAGCAATCAGGACGAACAGGCTTAGATGGTGGGGTCATGTTACACGCATGAGAGAAGCAAGGTTACCCAAGCGACTCATGGGTTCAGCAGTAGAGGGTAGGAGGAATCAGGGTAGACCAAGGAGAAGGTACCTGGATTCGGTTAAGAATGATTTTGAAGTAATAGGCTTAACATCAGAAGAGGCACCAATGTTGGCATTGAATAGGGGAACATGGAGGAATTTTATAAGGGGGACTATGCTCCAGACTGAACGCTGAAAGGCATAATCAGTCTTAAATGATGATGATGACGATTTTTTTTTACGAGCTGTACAACTTGGCTTCCGTCGTTTTTTCCCAAACATTTGAGACGTTAATGAAACTAATTGGTTACACATGTCTCATTCAAAATATTTTCCGTCGCTGGCCACTACTTTCTCCCATCTTTCGGTTAGTGTACGAATCCTGCGTCGAAAAAATTTTTCATCTTTTGAAGCGATCCACGAATCGATCCAATTGATGACTTCTTCATGAGATCCGAAGTGTTGGTCAGCCAGGAAATGCGCCATTCATCTAAACATGTGATAATCAGAGGGAGCTATGTCTGGACAATACCGCGGATGGGGTAGGACTTCCCATTTTAACGTTTCCAAATACGTTTTGACCTCTTTGGCAACGCGGGATCGAGCGTTGTCGTGCTGTAAAATCACTTTATCGTGCCTCCCGCTGTATTGCGATCGTTTGCCTTTTAATGCTGTGCTCAGACGCATTAATTGCGTTCGATAACGATTGTTTCCCTTGGTTTTAACACCTCATGGTACACTACGCCTAGCTGGTCCCACCAAATGCAGAGCATGATCTTTAAGCCTTGAATATTTGGTTCGGCTCTCAACGCGGAAGCATGGCCGGGATATCCCCATGATTTTTTGCGTTTAGGGTTATTGTTATGAACCCATTTTTAGTCCCCGGTCACAATGCAATGCAGAAATCCCTTTCGTTTTTGCCTCTGAGAGCAACTCTTCACCAACATACAAACGCCGTTCAACGTCTATTGGTTTCAGCTCACAAGGAACCCAAGTTCCTTCTTTCTGAATCATGCCCAAAGCCTTGAGACGTTTTGAAATGGTTTGCTGTGTCACACCCACTAATCGTGCCAATTCTTCTTGAGTTCCACGCTAGTCTTCACTCAGCAATGTCTCCAATTCTGCATTTTCGAAAACATTCTCTCTTCCACCACAATGCCGGTCTACGACGTTAAAATCACCGTTCTTGAAACCACTCACAACACGTTCTTTCGCTAATAGCGTCCTTACCATACGTACTTGAGAGCATTCGATGAGACGTCGCTGTTTTCTTCATATTGAAACAAAACAGTAACACCTCTCGCAAATGACGAGAATGAGGCTCGTAAACTGACACTTTCAATCAAGAACAAATTTATGATGCAGACACAAATCGACTAAAGTTTGAATGAGGTTATGTTGAACGAGGTCCAAGCTAACCGCCTGACGTCGGCGAACTTTTTCTTTCGACCGCTACTTACCGTTGTCACCACCTATCGGCAAACGGCGGAATCAAAGTTGTACACCTTTTGATTTACTGTTCATAAGGCTGTGGTCTGTCGCTCCTTTAGACTTCATTCTGTGTTAAAATGTCGGTAAGATGCCTCTTTTATTTATAAAGAAATGGATACATCCAATCTCAGAATGCCCAATATTAAAGCGTGTATATACGAGGTGCATTCAAGTTCTAAGGCCTCCGATTTTTTTTCTAATTAACTACTCACCCGAAATCGATGAAACTGGAATTACTTCTCGACGTAATCGCCCTGCAGACGTACACATTTTTCACAATGCTGACGCCATGATTCCATGGCAGCGGCGAAGGCTTCTTTAGGAGTCTGTTTTGACCACTGGAAAATCGTTGAGGCAATAGCAGCACGGCTGGTGAATGTGCGGCCACGGAGAGTGTCTTTCATTGTTGGAAAAAGCCAAAAGTCACTAGGAGCCAGGTCAGGTGAGTAGGGAGCATGAGGAATCACTTCAAAGTTGTTATCACGAAGAAACTGTTGCGTAACGTTAGCTCGATGTGCGGGTGCGTTGTCTTGGTGAAACAGCAAGCGCGCAGCCCTTCCCGGACGTTTTTGTTGCAGTGCAGGAACGAATTTGTTCTTCTAAACATTTTCGTGGGATGCACCTGTTACCGTAGTGCCCTTTGGAACGCAATGGGTAAGGATTACGCCCATGCTGTCCCAGAACATGGACACCATCATTTTTTCAGCACTGGCGGCTACCCGAAATTTTTTGGTGGCGGTGAATCTGTGAATCTGTGTGCTTCCATTGAGCTGACTGGCGCTTTGTTTCTGGATTGAAAAATGGCATCCACGTCTCATCCATTGTCACAACCGACGAAATGAAAGTCACATTCATGCTGCCGTTGCGCGTCAACGTTGCTTGGCAACATGCCACACGGGCAGCCATGTGGTCATCCGTCAGCATTCATGGCACCCACCTGGATGACACTTTTCGCATTTTCAGGTCGTCATGCGGGATTGTGTGCACAGAACCCACAGATATGCCAACTCTGGAGGCGATCTGTTCAACAGTCATTCGGCGATCCCCCAAAACAATTCTCTCCACTTTCTCGATCATGTCTCAGACCGGCTTGTGCGAGCCCGAGGTTGTTTCGGTTTGTTGTCACACGATGTTCTGCCTTCATTAAACTGTCGCACCCACGAACGCACTTTCGACACATCCATAACTCCATCGCCACATGTCTCCCTCAACTGTCGTTGAATTTTAATTGGTTTCACACCACGCAAATTCAGAAAACGAATGATTGCACGCTGTTCAAGTAAGGAAAACGTCGCCATTTTAAGTATTTGAAACAGTTATCATTCTCGCCGCTAGCGGTAAAATTCCATCTGCCGTACGGTGCTGCCATCTCTGGGACGTATTGACAATGAACGCGGCCTCATTTTAAAACAATGCGCATGTTTCTATCTCTTTCCAGTCCGGAGGAAAAAAAAAAAACGGAGGCCTTAGAACTTGAATGCACCTCGTATATTAGGAAGAGGCCGTATGATCCTGTACATTCCACTCTACATTTCCGATACTTCATAAACTTTGATATGCCACGAGGGGTAGCCATGCGGCCTGAGGCGGCTTGTTAATTTTCGCGCGGCTCCCCCTCATAGGAGGTTCGAGTCCTCCCTCGAGCATGGGTGTGTGTGTTGTCCTTAGTGTAAGTTAAACTAAGTTAGGGTAAGTAGTGTGTGAGCTCAGGGCCTGATGACCTCAACAGTTCAGTCCCACACAACTTACCACAAATTTACAGAATACTGATATCACAAGAAGGGATAGGATGATGGGATATGTGTTATGGCATAAGGGAAAAAGTTTCGTGATACTTTGTGGGGCTGTAGATGGTAAAAATTGTAGGGTGAGTCGAATATTGCAATACATACAACAAACAATTGAGAAAAGTTGGGTGCAAATATTATTCTGAGACGAAGATGTTGGCAGAGTGGAGGAATTCGTGACGATGGACGATGCGCATCAAACAAGTCATAGAGTCATAGGATTCATGACGCTCCCCCCCCCCACCGCCCCCCCCCCCCCACCGGCCCCACTCTCTCGCCACGCCAAGAAAGAAGTATGGCGGTGGAAGGCAACGCCAAAACGCAAACTGTCTCCACTTGGACATTGGCCAGTACGACAAGTGGGATTCCCACATGCGTCTCCAAAGTTCATTTCCAGACAATGAGACTGTCTTAACAACTAAGGCACATTACATTTGTAAATAGACTAGCACTCACGAAATATATGAGTCATTTCTTTCAATTTTCAACCGTAGATACGTATGATACATTTTTGTTCTGATCGTTATTTAAATTATGCAACACAAATAACTTTGTATGATCTACAGCGACGAGCACGTTAACAGAAGAGCAGTCATAGGTCTCTAATTTTAGTATAGATGATGCTTCCTGTCGAATCCTCTCTTTAAGTTAGTAGAGTGTAAGTAATTTGCTTATGTATATGTATATTTTCGGTTTAAGATAACAGTACAAAAAAACGAATATCATTGAACGAAATTCAGCGACCAGGTAACTGAACCCTTAAAGAATTCACCACTGCGTTAGCCATTGTAGTGGATGCGTCTTGCAGGGACCTCATTCGATTACGATTCACGTGACTTATCCGCATTCCGGGTGTCAGGAGATTCCCAAGCATTGTTAGATAATTCTATTCAGTCACTAACTGTTTGCCTGCCACTCCCCTCAAAAATGTATGACACAGTTACACACTTCTTCATAAATCTTCACTGTCAATTAATCAAGCTGAAGAGGACGTTCACGCATCCTAAAGAGGATTTTTATCGAGGCAGCAGCGAACGTCAAGATTGTTAATACCGTTCTGTTTGTAAGAAATAAAACACTCAGAAGCAATGGTATGGAACACATGACAATAAGAGGACGTGTAGATCAGCGGAACCTTAGTAAGTGATTTAAATGGCAGAAGGTGGTGTGCATGTAGGTCCAACATCACGCTGTTTTGAGTGATCAGAAATGTCAGTGTTACGCAAATCGGTGCAGATCCGTCATACGAAGTGGTAAACTGTAAGCAGCTGCGGCTATATCCTGCCTACATCACAAGGTGGAAGATCGGCATGTGAGTGCGCTCTATCGGGACAGATTGACTGGTCTCCTGGAGGCGGGTCTGTCGTTCCGTGACACTGCTACTCGTACAACGCGCACTGCTTCGGTAGTGATGCGTGTGTGGAACCAGTGGAGAGAAGAGGGCCGTACACAGCGCTGGCAAATTGTGGGACGACACAGTGCGACCACAGAGCTAGATGACCGCTTCCCTGTTCGTTTGGCCGTAATGGACAGATCATCTTCGTCCACAGCGTAGGGGCAATGTTGGGGCACTGTACGGGTGTGAACATGTCTGCGTCGACGTTTCGACACCGTCAGCTACGGGTGGGACTGCTGGCAACCATGCCATTGTGACGACTTCTACTGACCAGAACTCACCAATGCCGCAGGTTGCTATGGGGACGGATCGCCGACACTGGCGCGCATAGTGGAAAAATGTGATGCTTTCGGGGTAGTCCCGCTTCAAATTGTCTTACCATGAAGGCCGTATACGTATTCGACGCCGTCTTGGTGAACATATGGATAGTGTATCAGATCTTTTCTGTTTGGATGTACTCCAGAGGACGTGGCTATAGGCCACGAAATCGGTCATGTTCCATTCACGATTATCATACGACTGTACGCGATGTTCATTTTGCAACGTTTAAGAAAGGACTTAGCTTGGTATCTTCACAGGCATCTTTGTATATGAAATAATAAGTGGTGCTGAACAAGAAATTCGCAAGTTCTGTGATGAAACAGTGGTAGAAATACGTCATGAAACGAAATCAAAGACATCAGCACCAAACATGACCAGGGCTGAGTTCAATGGCCTGCGTGAACTACCCTGTAATGAAACCACTGCAGTTCTTCCCACTGAAAAGGGAAACACAGCCGTAAATATCAAATACGCAGACTCTTATACGATCAGCTCGCACCTAGACGAACTTACCGGATACTACCACTCGATCAAACATCGTGAATAGAAAAAGAATACGTCAGAGCTGCTTAAGCGCTCATCGATGGACGAAAATGTGGTCAAAAACCTTTCCTCTCAGGCACCAGAACCTCTTACTATCTATACATTGCAAATCCACAAGTATGGCCCATGCTATCCACTACTGATTTTCCGATGTACAAACTGGTGAAGTAGTGGGCCAATCACTTAGTTTCGCACGACGATCAACGTTTACATAATACTGAGAACTCAGCTGATTTAATCAGCGGAAGTAGCCGTCTCCGGCTTATTGACGGTTACATTATGACGAGTTTTGATGTGGTGGCTCTTTCCACGAATGTTCCTATCAAACAGTCTCTGGATCTAGAACTAAAGATCTTTGAGAGTGTCGTGGTCAAGATACGGCTTCTCAGACGGTGTAAATCAGGAAGCCACTAAAACAAAAAACACTAACAACGCTCTTAATAGAGACGGAAACTTACAGCTCAGTACGGTGTGGGGTCTAGCAATCACACGGTCGAAGTGGGCGAACCGAACGTATGCCAACATATGACGATACAATGGTTTCCAGTCACGTGACAGTCGGCAGCTACAATATACAATAAGGCGTCCCAGCAGACCGTCATCAGACACTCCACTTGGCAATGGCCAACGAGAACTTGGTGGCATTTACACCATTTTAAGCAGCTGGAAGTCGAAGAAATTCTGAGCTCTTATTAATTGAAAACAGTCAGATCTTTCTGCCCACTCTGTGAGTGTATAACGTCAGCTAACACGTAATATCATTGCAAGGTAAATACGTACCATGACTGAGGAGGAAGTACCGATAACAGGCCCTGGAGCCCACGTCATAGTCAACCGACGGCCGTGTCATCCTCACTCATCCAACACTGGATGGAGTATGGAACAGCACGGCATCAGCACACCACACTCCCGGCCGTTGTCGACGCTTCTACAGTGGAGACGCTAACTCTCCACCAGATAGCTCCTCAGTGTGCATCACGAGGCTGAGTATACCCCGAGAATTACTGGCAGTATCGAGAATCGAAGCCGGGTCCCATGCATGAAGGTTTGTCTCGTTGACCCCTTGGGTACCGCAGGCGGGTGAAAAACTACGTATCAAACCAAGGAGAGATTTTTTCTCATACATTGTATGTCGCCAAAGTACACTACACAGTATACCGAAAAGCGTCTAACATAATCAACAAGCAGCCAGATGTTTGAATAACAAGATGATAAACGGTGTTCGTTTTACAGTACACTTTAGCAAAACAGTTGTGTTTTAAACAGATGGTCTAAAAACTAAAATGACATAGCCCATTGATTAAACATACAATATATTAGCTCTAAGCTGTATAGACTGCTGAATAATGTATTTATGTGTTTCATTGTAAAACGGAGTTAATTTTTTACATGGATAACTACATTACCAACCGATAAACCTGGTAGATGGTTCATGGTTCATGTTTCGAGGTCTCGCCGTTCAAAGACGCAAGTTGTTTATCTAAGACAACAAAAATTTCATTTTAGATGTTTCATGTAATTATTGACCTAATTTGAAACGCTACCATAGTTTATGCAGTACAAGGTATAGTCTTATGATAAGGTTTAACAGTAAGAGAATTATTACAATTAGAGATCTTGTATATCCATTGAGGCACTGTAGCTCACTACGCTAAATTACTCTGACTATCCCCGTATTTGAGAATAAGAGCACTGAGCTACTTCTAAGGAGCTTTAAACGTAATTTTAAACTTTTATTGACTTTATCTCGTTGACACTTCCCACAAGGTGATGAACGGAATAAAGTTGATCACCTACTACATCTTCTCTGTTCTTACAGTAAAACATCATCAGACATTGCGTCACTATTTCTGTACTATTTCATATAATCACAATGCCCTGTGGAGACAGTATCCACATATAACTCTGAAAATACCTGCAAAATTATATCACTATACGATACATAGTTCACGGGATTCCGTTATGTAAGCAATACGCTGCGCGAGAAACCAATTTTTTTTTTTCAAATTGATTGCAAATAATGCAGTCTGTATTTGTTCTGTATTTCATAATGAGAGTAATCACTGATTTCTAACAAACAATTAACTTTGAGCTGAATTTCAAGTATTTTCTAAACTTTCTCTCGCTTACATGCTAAATGTCAAATATTTAACACTTAACTCATTAGTAAAAGAATCAGGCGTTGGAAGCTGTTTTATATAATAGAGTTTGATTCTTTAAAGAATCGGCGGTTTGGTATTACTTAACAACAGATGTACTTGAAACCAATTTTATTTTCAAATTGATTGCAAATAATGCAGTCTGTATTTGTTCTGTATTTCATAATGAGAGTGATCACTGATTTCTAACAAACAATTAACTTTGAGCTGAATTTCAAGTATTTTCTAAACTTTCTCTCGCTTACATGCTAAATGTCAAATATTTAACACTTAACTCATTAGTAAAAGAATCAGGCGTTGGAAGCTGTTTTATATAATAGAGTTTGATTCTTTAAAGAATCGGTGGTTTGGTATTACTTAACAACAGATGTACTTCAGTGGTCACAAAGGTAGACGGATCACCGTTATGTCAGAGAACAGTATTACACTGCCAAAGTAAAGTATAACCTCCTTTTTCTTCTGATGTTTCTCTTCCGCAGCAAAGGTGAGAATGTGATAACACGTTAGATGTACTGCGATATGTCGGAACTTGGTTATGTACAAAGTTGACCTGTTACAAACAACCATTCGCAGCAATTCATGGACTTCATGTTCTCAATCAAGGTGGAAATTTTATGCATAAAAGTGTGCCACGTCACGGGGCCACAGTTGTTCTCGATTTATCACAAGAACATTGTGGAGAGTTCGGACCAATGATCTGGCCTCCCAGATCGCCCGACATGAATCCCATCGAACATTTATGGGACATAATCGAGAAGTCATTTCGTGCACAAAGTCATGCACCGACCAGGCTTTGTAATTATGAAAGGCAGTAGGGGCAGCAGGACTCTTTAGGGGTTTTCAACGACTAGTTGAGTCCACGCCATATCGAGTTCCTGCACTACACCGGGAAAAAGGAGGTACGACACCAAATTAGGAAGTATTCCATGACTTCTATCACATCAGTGTATATATTAATTTACTAGCCAATGAGTCTACAGTCGATTTTAAAAATATCAAATATATCTGGAATACTAACATTTTCAGATCTGATTTTCTTTTTGGGGCAAAGAAAATTTTTCCTAGTTTGGTAATACTCTTAGATGATTCTTTAATAACTTTAGATGCAAGATTTATACAAAAATATATACCCATTTTCAAGAGAAACTTTGTACATTTGGCTTCGTTTTATGGACTAAAATAACTAATTACTAAATATTCTTCATTGTAATAAATAATGAAATAATCATTCAGTAATTACAAAGCAAAATAATAGTAACAACATTCAGTTATCCGGTGGAATACATTAAACCAATCTCATCGGTGTATTCTTGTGGTCACGAGCTGTAGCGCACTCGCCGGCCGGTGTGGCCGTGCGGTTCTAGGCGCTTCAGTCTGGGACTGCATGACCACTGCGGTCGCAGGTTCGAATCCTGCCTCGGGCATGGATGTGTGTGATGTCCTTAGGTTAGTCAGGTTTAAGTAGTTCTAAGTTCTAGTTCATCACACACATCCATGCCCGAGGCAGGATTCGAACCTGCGACCGTAGCAGTCGCACGGTTCCGGACTGCGCGCCCAGAACCGCGAGACCACCGCGGCCGGCTGCCATAAATTTCTTTTGTCCTAAATTCCGGTCATCGCTCCTTCATTAGTTATTCGAATTAGCCATATTGCGTTCATCATTCTTCTATGGGACCGCATTCGTCAAATGTACTATTCATAACCTTTATATCACTTCCATACAAGCGAAAAATAATGTTCCACAAGCCTCAATTGCTAATGACTGCACAAGTAATTCTTTTATTCTTTGTTGTCGGCCTACCATTCATGATTTGAGCGAGTAACTTTTTTTTCCTGCTCAGGTCAGATTACTAGAAATATTGACAGATTCAGCAACACGAAACATGAGAGTTTACAGTCTCTTGAATAAATAAAACCTGAATATGACGTTCGAGATAAGTTTCGCACTGGTCATAAATCATTCTCCAGACGTTTGCGATAAAGAAGTTTCCTACCAACAAAGTCGTTTAAGTAGCACCATCTCATTATCCCGCACAGGAAACTAGATCGGCGTCATCCCAGCGCGCTCGCAGAAAAGATCCGAGATGTCCATTACCCCGCGCGACGGGCAAACAAGTCGTTTGGGGGCCGGAGCGCGCAGCAGCGGCCGGTGAAGGCTATTGACTGTTCCTCAGAGAGGAATTAAATATTTATGAGCTCTGCTGCAGAGCCAGCGGGAAGGAGAGCGAGAATCAGCGGACGGCGCTACGCTAAAATTCACACGGGCGGTCTGCCATTTTCTTCTCCGGGCAAGGTGCCGAATTTCACCTCAGTGGTGCTTACGAGGAAGGAAGCGAAGAATCTCTTGTGGCACGCAACCGAATCCTTAGTCCTCTACAAAAATATTTGAAAAGTAAGGAACATGTATAGAGATTCCCAACTGCTTCTTGAGCGTTTATTTCACTGAGTCGTTCACGACAGCCGTAAGAGGGTACAATAATGTTAATGTATCGCTGAATAATAGTGG